>NC_056725.1:638744359-638875152 GCF_019279795.1 Protopterus annectens
AGTGGTTAATACATTTTGTAGGGGTAAAAGAATCAGAGGTAAAACACACATTTTAATAATATTAACCATTTCAAAGCAAAATATATGATAAATCTTATCAAGATATGAGGTTATCAAAATTTCTCCACTATCTTTGAATATTGGAGAGAAATTCTAATACCTAAAAACTGATAAGAATCTACTGCTAGAATAAGGTTATCATAGTCATTATTCATTGTTAAGCCACGGTGGTGCAGCGGTAGCATTGTCACCTCACAGCAAGAGGTTCTCCCGTTCGATTCTCGGCTGGAGTGCCTTCTGTGTGGAGTCTGCATGTCCTCCCCGCAGTCGACTTGCGTGAATTGGCGTGCCTTCGTTGAAGGTTGGGCATCGAGCTGGCACCTTGACACAATAAAAATCGACTGCCAATCATTAGCGGACTGGAGTTCCGCTACGGCAACCCCTAACCAGGAAAAGCCGAAAGAAAACAGCAACATTCATTATTCATTATTAAGGTTTTTTGTTCTCCATTTGAATCTTTTTGGAATTGTTATAGTTAATAATATGCCCAATAATCATATGGAACTGTGATATAATATTTTTTAAATTTTTAATATCATGATAAAGTTCTGTGATACAGACATTACATCATCAGTGTGAAAGCGGCCAACCCAGCCAGCTAGAAATTTGTAAATAATTCTCTGTCATTTGTGAATAGTAATATGATTTGTATGTTTGTCTTACAAATGTAAGAAAACTATATGTTCTGTATTGAGCGTCAAGAATGTAACCACAGTGCACCCTGCTGGAAAAGAGCAGAAATATGTATAAACTACATGCCTATGCAAATGTATGTGTTGATGGTAAAGGCTGGAATATACAGTGTTAACTTGCAAACTCCAAGAAAATAAGTAAATATTTTTATGATGTGTTATAAAGTTAGTTTATCTCAGCTAAGAGACAGGATGTCTAGCGCTAGGGGTTTCTTTTTATTGTCTTGAGACAGAGAGAATTACTAAGTTGCACATGTAAAGTGTTTTTATATTGCTCTGCGGCTCCCTAGCAGCTGTACATCTGAGAGATAAGTATTTTTCACAGACGCACGTTAAATTTTAAGTTTCTGATGAGGTGACAAGAATGATGTAGTCTGAGATAACCTAGCAGAAATGTTTGTTAGTAACTTAAGAACTATCTCAGAGACAAAGTCTGTGCATTTTGAATTTGTCTCTGGACCTGTAAACATCTCACCAGCACTTGCCTTGTAAGTAAGACTTAGATCATAGAATCTCTGTTAGAGATAGATAGGAAAATAGTAAGATCAGTCTAGATGTTTTATGTATTTATGTGAGGTTGTCCTGCAATGTTGTTTTAAAGTATTTCCTGTGATTCTGAACTCTCTTGTTACTGTATTGGGTTATTGAGTGTTGTCTTGTTCTGTTATTATTTATTATTAAATATATTTAAACCTTTTAATTGTGGCTGGTTTTGTTTAGAGATATTTAAGTTCTTACAGTACTTGCATGTATTTGGTAACACTGTATAGGCCACTCCTACATAGCCTTAGTCTTGGACACACTTACCATTTGGATAAGTTAAGATTGGGCACCCTTTGGTAAGGGCCTTTATAGTAGCTGATAAGTAGTGGTTGATGGCAGTGATAACTACCTTATAGTCTGGGTAGAAGAATGCGTAGCTAGTAAACCTGTGCCAGCCTTCCACAGGAGTGTCTGTGTGTTTGTATATAAACCAAATCTCAAAGTGTGTGTGTGTGTGTGTGCACGTGTCAGCTACTTGGACAGGGACACAAAGCACTGATTAGACAGAGAGGGTGCTGGAGATTTTGGCTTGGCCAGTCAGCTGAAATCTGAATCCTATAGCTGTGCCAGTGGGGAGTCTTATTGGGGATCTGGAGAGAGAGGGAGAAACCAGCCCAAGACTGACTGTAAGCTTTGTGTGCTCTTAAGGGAATTGTACTTTATTGTGTGTGTACTTGTCATCCTCCCAATGTGCACGTCCCTCACTGGTGCTAGTGATGAGGATTGAGGCTCCTTGATTACTGGGCCAGTGTAGGGGCATACAATCAGCATTTGCAATCAAAGATGTTTTAGTTTTATTCAAGGATATGTCCATAAGTCATTAATGTAATTTAAAAGCCAATAGAATGTGGTTGAAATAAATAGGATAGTAGAAAGGAGACAGTCTTGCCTAATGGCAGATGTTATTGGGAAAGAAGATAAAGTTTGTTTAATCATTTTGATGGACATTTCTGAGACAGTGTATAGGTATTGAATCATTTATAATTTAAAAAAGCAAAATTATATACATTTCTCTCTCTCTCTCTCTGTATATATATATATATATATATATATATATATATATATATGTAGATATATATATATATATATATATATATATATATATATATAGATATAGATATGTGTGTATGTATATATATGTATATATATATATATATATATATATATATATATATATATTATCTCTCTCTCATATATATATATATATATATATATATATATATATATATATACATATATATATATATATATATATGGGTCTACTTCTAAATCCGAAATTATCAGTAGACTGAACTATAAAAGACAGAGACCATAAACTCGAACAATCACATTCCCAAAACTTTACAACATCGAATTTTAGAGTACCTAAATGTAATAAAAGTTAAACAGCAAGTGGTTTAATACTGTGCTGTGTCTTTAAGGTTTTGTCGTAAGCATGTAAAAAAATATGGTGGACATTACATTCCAAGGTCATGCTATTGCTGGAGAAGTGTATGGAGTTTCAAAGTTTAGGAGAGCTAGATAAAGAAGTGGTAGTAATTGAACAGTATGTGTTCATTTGGAACAGAGGATTAATATGGAAATGTACTGTGTTGTAAGTACAACTGTACTGGTAACTGCAGAGGCAGAGCTGTCACTGTATGTTTACATAGTGGTAAGTAGTTAAAATTCCTTACTGACAATGATACAGAAGATCTTGTTGAAGTGGAAGGGTATATTATGTGCGGTGTTATATAACGTAGATCTAACCTGTCAAGAGACACCTCTTGTATAGCAATCACTACAGTTTATCCTTTTTCTCAAAGTAGAGTGATGTCAGAGTTGGTATATTTAATTTATGGGGGGGGGGGGGCAGAGGGGTTTAGCTGCCCTGCTAACCCAAAGGAGAAAAAAAATACTTGTATTTTTTATTTGTTAATCCTTGAGGCTACTTATAGTTCTGTGCAGACCAGCTTGTGAGGAAGTATAGTAAAAGCATGCTGAAAATGTTTTCAGTTTTTCAATATTCTTTTTAGAAGATAATTTAATTCTGACATATGCGGTGATGTGAACACCTGTAAATATGGTGCTTAGAAGTGTAACAGTGGTGTGATGAAGTAATGTTTATGTGTTTTTTGGGTGTTTTGTCTCAGTGGAGTGTAGAAATGTAATGTTTGCTGTCCGGTTTTCGGTGTTATGGGACTTGATCTTATAAAGTTTTGGGAATGTTATTATTCAAGTTTATGGTCACGGTCTTTGTAGTTTGGTCTCCTAGTAATTCTGGATTTAGAAGTAGACCCATATATATATATATATATATATATATATATATATATATATATATATATATATATAAACAGGTCTAGGACTATTGCACAAAGCTACAATAGTTGATACTCAACATCACTGAACACACTTTAACAAAAGCGCTTTTACTGAAAAAGCACTTTCGCTAAAATGTGTCAAAAAAAAGCATTTATCCAGGGGGGCTATGCCCCCTGTGCCCCCACACCCCCCTACTTTAATATTCTCACTCCGAGACCACACTACAGTGGGGAAAAGGGAATCTTCCCTTATCCGCACCATAGTACGGCCTCCGCAACAGGCATACTTACACGAAAATGCTACTTCAATGAATAGCTTTTTCGCGTAAGTATGCTCGACCATCAGTGATTTGGGAAAAAGTGCGTCAGGGATTAGTACGGAACCCGTATAAATATACATATATATATATATATATATCTATATAAATATATATATATACATATATATATATATATATATATATATATATATATATATATATATATATATATATATTAGGCACACATATTCTCTCTAAAGCAAAAACATTTTGTCACTAGAAATATCTCAGCACCAAAATTTCCATTTCTGAGAGGCCAGACTGGCTGGGTGAAAGTCAACACTGGGCTTAATCCTTAAAGGAAGTATGGCATGCATGGCATGCGTAAGTGCATTTTTATTTATTTTTAACCACCTTTATTAAATTATCAGTTAAGACATAGGCACAAATACATTGATAGAAAAGAAAACAAACCTTATTGACATTTCATTTCTATTTATGCATATTATGCATTATATTTTCCTTCTTTATAGCAACTGTCTTTCACTCCGTCATTGCAAAAGTTGCTCAGTTAAACTTCCCTTAAACATAACTCCTACTCCTGAGTATTATGCATTGCTCTTACAAATTTCATTTATTTCTATGTAATTGGCTCCACCCCTTTTCTGAAGATTCCCTCTTCCAGCTTTTTTATCTTATTTTTTAAGTATTGACTACTTCAATACAATACGTTTAGAATTTGATTTCCATATTCTAGTAATTGCTTTTTTTGACAGCCAACAGAATTAAACTTAAAAGGCCTTACTATGTCTAGGCAATTGAGATCCTGTGTTCCAGATCAAAATAATCATTTTTTTTTGTTATAGCCATTTGTTTCCTCAATATTTGTGACAGACTACTGTGTAGAGAATTTTTTAAAATCTGCCAACTCATTAGAATCCCAAAACATATGTTCACAGTTACCTATTTCTTGTTCATTACACTTCTAACAGTTACTATCTACCTGAGAACAAGTTCTTTGAAGTCTGCATGGGGTATAAAATATCCATGCAAACACTTCCAAGCAAAAATCATATTCCATGTGCAGTTTGTTGCATACTTGGAAGCCACACATATGTCCTCCCCATGTTCCCTTGTAAATTTTTTTTTTCAGTCTATCTTTCCAGTCTTTTCTAAACTCCTCTGATTGGTTCTTATAGTTATCATACAATATTTTATAAGCCCTACTAATTATCCCCTTTTTAGCAGCAGTTTCTGTTATGTATTCAGCTAAAAACCTACCAGAGGAGGTCTTTCACTTAGGACTCTCTAACCCTTTCTCTTTGCCTGTACTCTGATATCAATCCCTGACAGGGAAGGCAGTCTCTAACTTGCACACCAATCTTCTTTTTGGCCTCATCCCACTCTATTACTTTTTTCTCTTTATTTACTACCAATAGCTTGGTTCTTTTGCCAGTTTTCTCCAGTAAATTCTAGCCCCATCTTTCCTATTTTCTGTACCCCTACTTGTAGTCATCCCTACTGGCAAAATTTACTTTCTCCACTTCTATGTTGTATTAGTTCTTAGAATATTTTCTGCAACTTCATGAATATAATATTCTGTGTGATGGTTGTTATTCTCCTTAAGGATCTGCATCCAAAACCATACTCTCAACTTATTTCTTGAATCCACCCCTTCTTCATCATCATCATCCCATTACACTTTGCATTTTAACCTTCACTTGTGTTATGTATATGAGCCGTAACTATGCAGCTCTAAAATATCCCTTCAAACAAGGTAACTGTTAAATTATGCTTGACCTGTATATAAAACTAAACAGATTAAAAACATTTTCACTGCTTGTGTCTTACTATCTGTAGTCATAAACAGGAGCTTCCAGTTTCTCTGTTTTTGTATTATATTTTGTTTAGTCTCTTCTCGCATATCCTTAGCTGCTATAACAGAAGCCTTTTTAAGCCATGCTGCTAAATACTTCATCTTATCAGGTCTTCATAAGTATTGGTATTGCTGAACCAGGTCACGAGTCAATTCATAACCTGTGGCTGTAGCCTTTATCTTCATTAATTCTATACCCTGAAAGGACTCAAAACTGTCTCAAAATGTTCCACAACACTGACCTGTCCTTCTCTGGATTTATCAAGTACAAAATGATACCATCTGCAAATAAAGACAACTTTTCTTGACTATAGTGCCAGTTATACCCTTAATTTCTGAGTTCCTTGATTTATTTGCCAGTGGCTCTAAATAGAAAGCAAATGGGGAAGAGGACAACCCGTTCTGGTTCCTCTATTCAAACTCAAATTTACGGAGAGAACATCCCCTTTAATTCTTGCCTCTGATCCTTCGTATAGCCTCCTAATTAATTTTACTGTTGTATAAGAGAATACAAATACTTCCATTGTCCTACTCTTAAAATCTGTGCTTACTCTGCTGAATGCATTCTCTGCATCAAGAAAAACTAACAACAGCAATATTTTCTTACATTCTGCTTCTCTCTTTATTATCGTTGGATTAATGTTGTCAAATGTTTGCCTTCCTTCCACCAAACAACATTGATCCATTTCTATCAATTTTGGCAATACCTTTGCCATTCTTTTAGCTTGTATAGACATAAACACATTATAGTCATGGTTTAAAATTAAAATGAGTCTATGTGAGACTAAATTGGATGGGTCTTTATACTCTTTGGGTAATAGAGCCACCACAGCTTTCTTCCAAGATGCTGCTGTTTCCCCTAATTTTTAAAAAGTTATTAAACAGAATGTTTCAGATATTTATCACCTTTTTCTCTTAACTTCCAAACTTCCATAGGAACATCATCTATTCCTGGAGACTGATAATACACCACTGTTTTATTTCATCTCCTCCTGTCTTAAACTTTTTTTTTTATACGCATATTCCTCTAATCTTGGCATAATTTTATTTTCCATTTACAATTTTCTTTGGTTTTCAAATTTATAGGCTTTATATACATTTTCATAATATTTCCAAAATATATCTAATACCTCTATAGGAACTTTTGTTATTTTTCTTGTCATAGACTCTCTACATGTGGTGACAACCCTTTCTACTTTTTGTTGCCTAAGTCATTGTGCAAAAAGTTTTTGTGCTCTGGAGTTGTTTTCAAAATTAGTTGCTTAAAAGAAATCTTTCTAAACTCGTGTATTATTCAGATGCTCAATTATTTTCTGTTTAGCACTCTGCAGTTGCTCCACTTCTTGTTCTGAGAGATCCTGCTTGTTCTGCAGTACTTTAGCCTTTGTCAGCCCTGCTAAACAATTCCTATTACTTTAACCATATTGCTTTCTCTTTTATTTCTACCATATTCTTAAACTCCATTTTCATTTTATCCAACTCATTAGCTATCCCTTCTGAAGAAAATTTCTGTTTTCCCTAATAACTCTGGAATTATTTCCATTACACATTCATTAAATTCCTAGCTTTTTAACAGGTGGGTGGCAAAGCACCACTGCCTCATTTTTTTAACATCATTACCCTGAATTTTTATCTTAGATTTTATTGGTGTAGGATATGAAATACATATTGGATGTGTGTCGAAAAGTTCAATTCAATTCACATGTTCCCATGAAATATAATTTCTATCCAGCCTGGCCCACTTATTCTACCCTGGAGAATAATATGTAAACTGTCCAAGTTCCTACTACCAACCTTATGTCTTTCATACCAAATATTTTCACAAATGTCTTGAGAAGTCTACTCTGTTTTTTTTTAGATTTTTCCTTATAGGTCTTCTTCGTACATACTCACTATATCAAATCAAATTCCAGTCTTTACCTATAAGCAATATTTCCTGTTGAAAGCTGATTATTTCTCCCAGAATTTTCTTAAGCTCCATAATAGCAGTTTTGGTGGAATATAAATGTATGCTAGCTTAATCTTTCTCCCTTGCCAATAGCCCCTTAATTCAACAAATCTACCACTGTTGTCTTTTTTCCTCTTCTGTCAGTATTGGAGCCCTTCTAGCAATCAGTATTATTACTCCCCTTTTCCTTTGTCCCTGATATTCTGTTGAATATCCATTCTGAAATTCTTTCTTTATCAAACTCACATGCTCATTTCTTTCCAAATGTGTCTCCTGCATCATTGTTATCTGTACTCTGCTTTTCTCAATACAATTCAATACTCTTTCCTTTTTGTCTATACTTGTAAGGGCACCTACATTCCAAGATACTGTACATAAAGTAGTCATTATGATAAAAAGCTGTTGCTCCCTTTTATCATACTTGAGAGTTTTTTTTTTTGTTTTTTTTTGAATTTGTATTTCCAACTTTGTTTGGCTGTCTGGTCTTTTATACATTTTCACACAAGAGACATTGAAACCTATAAAATATGTTATAAGGAACAACCTAGATCATGGTTCTCATTTACTTCTCAGAAAAAAGGAACCTACAAATGTGGAAACACCATGTTTTGTAAATATATTGACCCAAGGAAAACAATAGTGCACCCAATGACAGGCACAGACTTTGAAATCAGAGCCTGTGGTAACTGTAACACGAGAAGCTTTGTGTACCTAGCAACATGCTCCTATTGTAATTCATTTTATGTAGGAAAAACTAATAAAAAATTCAAAGATCGTATATCTAGTCACCTCTCAAATTAACAAACATTTACCCACTAATGCTGTATGCAAACATAAGCTTGAGAAAGGACCATCCCATAACTTTAAGTTTCTAATTTTAGAAGTTCTGTTTGAGAACATAAGAGGTGACAACATAATCCTTAGGACTGAGAGAGTACAACTAAATTGGATTTTGCGATTCATGGCTCATGTCATCCCAGAGCTAAATGGCGTAGTCTATCTAAAACCGATACTTCAAGCTAAACATGAATCTGTGTAGGTTTAACTTCAACATATTTCGGCCTGTATTATGCATCTATTTTGTATGTATATTTTCAGTTTTACATGTATGTATGTATGTATATATATATATATATATATATTTATATATATATACACACACACACACACACACACACACACACACACACACACACACACACACACACACACACACACACATACGTTTATTAATGTGATTTTTATTAATGTGAATTTTTATGCATACTAAAGTGTGTTTTTATCAATGTGGTTCTTATACATGAGCATTTGTATTTATAAATATAATTTTTAAATATATAGTTACAGGATTTTATCATGATATGCCGTAATGTTTTTTCTTGTTACTTCTTCTTTAACTAAATTGACTGTTAATTGCCTATTAACTTAGACATGTGACTTTTACACTGTATTTAAACCATACACTAGCCTTTGTTAGTTGTTTTATGTGCCTGAGAAGCCCTCTGGTTGATAGTTTTTACTTGCGCGTCTGGAAATTGCATGGAATCATTAAAGGACTTCAGTTCACTCTGTGCACCTCTAAAATTGTTTGGAATTATTAAAGGATTTTAGCTCACTCTAGCCTGGTTTCCAGTGTTTTCTTTTTTCGTTTTGGACTCAGCTGGTGTATCACTGGATTTGCCTGCATACTGGTTCACCCATCTTTTGTTATACAGTTGCTTCTTCTCATCTCCATTTGAACTTATGTCACGTTTTTCAAGACTTTTTGCTTTATTGAAAACCCTCAAATTAAAAATTAAATACATTCCAGAACACCCATATCCCCTATTAATTTAAAACAAACACACAGACTATGTACATTTTCAAGAAATGGAGTTAAACCTTCATGATATAAACAAACGTGAAGTTGTTCTACCTCGCTGTTCATTCTTTACTGATGGGGTCGTAGCCGATCCCTCGGCTCTGATACGGCCACTTGCAAAGCTTGAGGACTTCAAATAGCTCGAAGCCAAGTCCCTATCCCTTGATGCACCTGTGAATTACCTCAGATCTAATTTGCCGCTGCAATAGGGTCTGACATTAGCTCGGGCCAGATAAGCAAAATTTTCTTTAAAACCTTTTCTAAAAGTTTTCTGATAGATGGTTTAGTAGTTAGTTGGCATTATTTATAAAGCTCTTATAGCTTGAGTGTGTTTTCCCTTCCCATTTACAATATATTTCTAGTTGGCCTCTTTTAGACCTAGTTACTAGTAATTCTTCTAGGTGTGGTCTGTCTAGCCTTCTAGATTTACATAAGGCTTGTACAGTACACCTTGTGGTATAGATAAGGTTATTTAGTGATATTTGTCTCTTTTTTCTTAGATAGTTGTATTTTCTGTGATTGTGTGTGGTATATCTTGCCTTCTTAGGCTTAATAGTGTTCGTATTAAATAAGGTTATTCTTTATTAGCAGCTATCTGTTTTTGTTGCATAGTCTGCTTGTGTGGTATCACTTCTTCTGTGTGTGAGTGTGTTTAGCCTGTTTTTATTAAGGCTTGCCTGTATTGCTATTGAGAAAATTTACTGTTGTAGTTTTTTGCATGTTAACAGTAAATATTTTCTGTATCTACTATGGCTGATCAAGATAAACATCCCAAATCTGGGGTTCAAAAAGTGCTCAAAGTGTGGCCAGAAAATGTCAGTCACAGACAGCCACGTCAACTGTGTTTATTGTGTAGTGGCTCTGCATTTGCAAGACAGTTGTACCATTTGTCATTCCTTCTCCTCTAGGGTCCTGCAGGAGAGGAAGAGGAAACTAATTGATAGAGGCTTGTTGAAGCCTTCTTTTCAGGAAGCTTTGAGTGACCAGGATGGTTCCAGTCGGTCTTCAAAGTCTTCCAAGACTTTGGACTCAAAAAAAATCGAAGAAGTCATCGACTTCGGCTCCACTGCCTTTGGAGCTGACAGTCTTTTCCTTTCAGAGCCAGTCCCCAGTCTTGGAACTGGTCTCTGAAACTCCAAAGAGTCCTATTCCCCAGTCGCTACCACCTTCGGTACGATCGTTTAGATCGTCTATCAACCTGTCGGATCTGGATTTTGATTGTGTGGTACAGAAGCTGTTGTCGGCACTGGCATTAGCCAAAATGATATCGGCTTCGACCAAAATGGCTTCGGATCCGAAGACCATTGCATCGACTATTACTTTTCCTCCTCCGAGCCATGTTGGTCCTTTGGAGCTGGAGGAGGCAGACCTGATGTTAGTGGAACCCTCGGAGCCAATGCCTACTCCAGTGTCTTCAGCTCCGTCTACTCTGACATCCTTGGTGCCTATCGAGGACTCTTAGAAGCCGACACTCTCTGGTCGGGTCCAGGTAGAACAGTCGAACCAACTTGTTGGTTCTGACTTTGCCTCTTGGGGCCTCAGCTCGGATGAGCTCAGCTTCTACCGCAGGCTCAGAGCCCACTGTCCTAGTGCCGGGGGTGTCGATGGTTTTCTCGGATCCGTCAGGTCCCTCACATCACAGCAGAGGTGCGTTCGATGCCATGAGGAGAGTCATGTCTCCCAGGACAACCTTGACCTCAGGTCTCCCCTCCTCCTCCCCCAAAAGTGCCTGTGTCTGCTTCTGCAGCACACATTCTTAACCAAACGTAGAGACCCAGAGCCTCAGGAAGCCCCACTGGGTGGCCTCTGCTCCTCCGAGACCTCACCAGAAGCCCCCACTGATGAGGTTCCCAGGAAGAGATTGTGCAAGATGAAGCACCTAGACTCCCCACAGGAGTCTCTCACATCGGATATTGACTGAGATGAGTCAGAAGGGTCCACACGGTCTCCCTCTGAGGATATCTCATCCACTGAGATACTTGAGATCCTTAGGCAGAGGGGTGACTGGCAGTCCAAAGACCCTACTGAGGCTGAGTCAGTTCTCCTGAAGGCTTTTGGGTCTCAGCCCTCCAACTCTTGGGTGACTTCGCCCTTTGATGAGTTGATGCAGCTGGTCTCATGAAGGGCTTGGGAGTCTCCAGATACAATGGAGCCTGTCCCTAGGAGGCCTAATAAGTTTATTTTTGCCCCTCTGGCCAAAACATATTTAACTAAAGGTGTTCCGGTTGATGCCATGGTGGTGGCGGTGGCCACCAAGAAGGAAATGTCTGAGACTTCCTCTTCTATCCATCCTCCTAATAGAGACTCTAGGATTATGGATAGATATGGGCCACGCATGTTCAGTATAGCGACCATTGTTTTCCGTTCACTGAACTATTTAACCCATTTCACTAAATTACAAAGAGATCTCATTAAGAAGTTGGGAGATACTCTTCAGGGTACAGTGGCTGCAGGCGTCTCCGACAAAGTTGCTGCCCAGCTTGCTACCCTTAATTCTATTGTCAACTCATCCATGCGTCTCATATCCTATGCAGCTGATGGAACGAGTAGGGCAGCGGGTACAGGAATCGCTCTTAGGAGACATTCCTGGATGCGCTTGTGTTCCTTCGTGGAGCCCTTCAAGCCATCCTTTGTGAACACTCCCTTTGATGGCTCATCCCTTTTCAGGCCTAAAGTGAAGGGAACCTTAACCAGATGTGAACAGGATGGAAAGACTCTGTCTGCTGTCAGGGTCTGTTTTTCCACCCCTACCTGACCCTAGCCCAAAGGTCAACAGGGAGGAAAAATTTGGTTCCGAAAAGCCCAAGGAACCTTTCAGGACACACGTGGTGAACCCCCCTCCAAGGGCAGAGGGGGGGTAATAATGGAAGACGCCGCCCTCATGGCAGAGGGGGTCCACAACACCAGGGTGACAGAGATCACTTCTCTGGGAAGCCCTACCAGAGCTCCTGAGAGGAGGCCCGACTGTCCTGCTCAAGAGGCAGTCAGGAGTCGCTTGTCTTTGTACCCAGACGCCTGGCTCAAAATAACAAAAGATAGCTGGGTACAAAGTATCATTTCCAGAGAATATTTCATTCCTTTCGCCACATCCCCTCCAGTCATAAGAAAAATCCCGGACGTTCCACCCAGTTACAGGGAACAGGCAACTGTACAGGTCCAAACATTGCTAACAAAAAGAGTTATCCAGCCAGTCCCAGCAGACCAAACAGGGTCCGGAACTTACTCAGGATTCTTTTTGGTTCCAAAGAAGACAGGGGACTGGAGACCTATATTGAACATCAGCAGACTAAACCAATACATAAAGAAAGAGAAGTTTCGGATGGTCATGCTTCAGTCTATACTTCCCTTTTTAGGAAAAGACAATTGGATGTGCTTGATAGATCTCAAGGATGCGTGCTACCACATAAAAATGGCCAGACCATCCAGGAATCACCTGCACTTCCAGCTGGGAGCCAATCACTACCAGTTTTGAGCCCTGCCCTTTGGTCTCACTACAGCCCCCAGAGTGTTCACCAAATGCATGGCAGTAGTCACGGCTCACCTGAGGCATCTAGGATTCCAGGTGTTTCCATACCTAGACGATTGGCTCCTTACCGCCACCACCAGGCATCAACTCATTCAGGCCAGGGAGGCCACTCTGTTACTCTGCAGTCATCTTGGCATTACAATCAACTCTGAAAAATCTGCCTTGTCGCCATCGCAGCATGTTGTTTTTATCGGGGCAGAGTTAGACACCACCACCACCACTCTAAGACTTCCATTGGAAGGAGTCATACTAATTCATCAACATGTCAGCATACTGTTATCAAAACACAAAGCACCAGCATCAGAAGTTCTGAAAGTATTAGGCATGATGGCAGCAGCAATTTTAGCTATACCACTTGCTCGGATGCACATGCAGGTTCTTCAGTGGCTGTTGTTCACTCAATGGTCTTACCAGGATGTACCCATGGATCACAATATACTGATCACAAATTCTTGCAAGAAGGACCTGCAGTGGTGGTTGACTTCACTCCATGTCACGATAGGACGCCCATTTGTGCTACCCCCTCCAGCAGCCACTGTGACCACAGACGCTTCCCTAATAGGGTGGGGGGAATTTTCAGGGAAAGACTGCCCAAGGCACATTGATCGACCAAGAGACATATCTGCATATCAATGTCCTAGAGATGAGAGCAGTATTTTTAGCATTGCAGTACTTCCAGGACTCTATTCCTCCGGGCACAATTGTGATTCAGACAGACAACATGTCAGTGGTCTGGTATTTGAACAAACAAGGAGGAACCAGGTCTTACCCCCTTTGTCGAGAGTCTCTCAGAGTTTGGCAGTGGGCTGTTTCCACCCAGCACTTTCTGTTGGCAACGCACACCCTGGGGAGAACCAGCGTGATAGCAGACAAACTGAGCAGGGCAATCTTGTTGCCCCACGAGTGGTTCCTCAGGAAAGAAGTTGCGGACAGGGTTTTCCACAGATGGGGCCAGCCTTGCTGTGACCTTTTTGCCAGTCACCTGAACACTAAATGCAGGAGCTGCTTTGCCCTGATTTCCCCCTCCAGGGGAAGCTCCAAAGGAAGCACTCTTACACGATTGGCCTCCAGGTCTCCCCTATGCATTTCCACCAATCCCATTGATACCCAAATTTCTACAGAAAGCAAAATCCCTGGGAAGGACCATCATACTTATAGCCCCTCACTGGCCTCGTCAAATTTGGTTACCCTTCCTTCAACTTCATCTGGTGGAGGATCCTTGGATCCTGGACCTAGTTCCAGACCTTCTGACACATCCATCAGCGGATCTTCATCCTTCTTTGCAGTCCCTGAAGCTGACAGCTTGGCTGCTCCAGTTCCCATCATAGCCAGGTTCCATAACCTTTCCAACGAGACAAAACAGATCCTTTTGTCCTCTCATAAATCTTTTACCAGAAAGCTTTATCTGAGCAAATGGAAGAAATTCTTTATATGGGCCTCTAAAAATAATATTGATCCTTACCAAGTTCCTGTGGCTTCCATATTAGAATTGTTGACTATGATTTTCAATAAAGGAGCTGCAGCAGCAACAGTTCGGGTTCAATTGTCTGCTGTCTCTAATTTTCATCTTGGATTTGAAGGTTTGAATATCATGTCTCACAAGTTATCCAAAGCATTTCTTAACGGGACTTTTCATATTAGGCCACCTGTGAAATACCTATTTTATTTATTTATTTATTTTATTTTACATTTGTTAACTGGGAAATTCCAACTGGACCAGGTCCATTTTCAGCGGAGGCCCGGGGAGAAAAGCTCCGGCATAAAGTTATACAAATACAGTGCATCCAACATAATACACAAAACAAGTTACATCATGTATGCTGAGCATAGTAATAGAACAAGAAATTAATAAAACACTCTCACGCACAATTCTTCTGCCATTTGAACCAGCTTCATCTTATGATCTCAAATTTTTGCCCTGGAAGACCATTTTTCTGGTAGCTATCACTTCTGCTCGCAGAGTGTCAGAGCTTCAGGCTTTATCCATCAAGCCTCCCTGTTTGATATTTCAAGCTGACGGAGTTTCACTTAGAAAAAAATCCCTCATTCTTGCCCAAAGTTTACACCGAAATCAATCTCAACCAAGTTATTGATTTGCCAGTTTTCTTCCCCAATCATCCTAACAATTTAGAGTATATGCTGCACACACTTGATGTTCACAGACAGCTCAGATTTTATTTGGATAGGACAAAAGATTTCAGGAAATCAGACCAGCCTTTTGTCTCATTGTCAGACTCCAGAAAAGGGAGACCAGTGGCTAAAACAGCACTGTCTAAATGGTTATCTGATTGTATCACTTTTGCCTACTCAGCTGCAAATATGCCTTTACAACACAAGATTAAAGCTCACTCAACCAGAGCAGTTTCTACATCATCTGCATTTTTTGCCAGACTTCCCATTGACAACATCTGTGCAGTAGCCACTTGGTCAAAACCTCATACCTTTATCACTCATTACAAAGTTGACAAGGCCTCAAGGGACAGGGCTTCCTTTGGATCCACGGTCCTGAGAAATATACTCCCGTGAGCCACCCGAGGTTGATGGTGCTTGGGACGCTATTCATCAGTAAAGAATGAACGGCGAGATAGAACAACTTCACATAAAGAAGTTATGTACTTACCATAATGTTCCATGTGAGTTGTTCATCTCGCCTTCATTCTTACGTCCCTCCCGCCTTCTCCCTTCTGGGCTGATAGATGACTGAGATGCTGGATCCATCCTGGTTACTCAAAACTTCTCTTCCTTTCTCTAGGAGTATAACAGTGACATATGGTATTAGTATACGCAGCAAATAAGATCTGAGGTAATTCACAGGTGCATCATGGGATAGGGACATGGCCTTGCGCTATTTGAAGACCTCGAGCTTTGCAATTGGCCATATCGGAGCCGACGGATCGGCTCCGAACCCATCAGTAAAGAATGAAGCCGAGGTGAACAACTCACATGGAACGTTATGGTAAGTACACAACTTCTTTTTTCTCCAGGTCAACAGCTGCACTGGCAGGCATAACCTAATTTAAATTTAAGGTTGCTAATACTAAAGTGCATGCTACAGCCTTTGTTTCCCAGTTACATTGGTTGCTGTCTGTTCTTTTATTTCTGTTTCCCTCCCAGATATGAAAAACAGCTTGTATGCTTTCATAAACACTAACTTGCAGCCCTAAGAAAAAAGTACACTGGCTTCCTGTAAATAAAACTCATTTATACAGTGTTCTATTAAGTAAAGTAACTAATTCAAACTTAAAATACCTTTTTTATATTGTAGTTAGCACCCATACCTCCGTATGGCATCTAGAACAGAACAGTATTATTCTTCTGTTATTTTTGTTTTGCTTGGATCACTTGTCTGTGTACTTAATAAAGGATTTTCGACTGGAAACAGATTGTCTACCCTGCTTGGATTACTTTTGAATACTTAGTAATTCTGTATAATATTTCAAATTATATATTTTTTTTATTATTTTTTTGACTTAGGACAAGTTTAAGTTTGCTACTTCAACTACCATTATCTGATCTGATTAATATACAGTGATTAAATATGTATGGATTGAAAATTTGTTATTTTACTTATTTATTTATTTTACATTTGTTGACCAGGTTTGTCCGACTTCAGCAGAGGCCCGGGG
Source organism: Protopterus annectens (assembly GCF_019279795.1). Classification (NCBI taxonomy): domain Eukaryota; kingdom Metazoa; phylum Chordata; order Ceratodontiformes; family Protopteridae; genus Protopterus; species Protopterus annectens. The sequence goes on from NC_056725.1 coordinate 638,761,055, forward strand.
AGAAAAGCGTCACCATATTTTACCATTTTTCTTTATACATAGGGATTAATAGCAATTAGATAGCAATGTTACAGGATTTTTACAAGGCAATTAGTAGTGATACAATGGTATACAGTTTCAATAGTCAGGAGTATAGCAAAAACAGTGTATATAAAAAGAAACAGTAGTAGTTTTTAGTGTAAGTGGTTACATAAAACCCATTTTTGTCATAATGTTGCATAAAGGCAGGACAATTACTGTTAAATGCTTCTCTGAGGTGATTAGCTTTATAGTTTATAGAAGACAGTAGGGAAGGTAGTCAAAGAAAGATTGGAGGGAGGTAGGGAGAAGAGTGAGTTATGGACAAGAGGTAGTGTAAGGTATGGGAGGTAGGAATGTTTAGGGAGGGAGATTGCAGTGGCAAGACCAGTGATTTGTGAAGTACTCTTTAGTGGCTGTCTTAAATTGTTTGGGATGTGTAAGGGTCCTGATTTGTAGTGGAAGCTTATTCCAGGCAGTACTGGGGTGATACCTGTACACGTAATGTTCAAAGTTAGACTAGGGTTTGTATATTTGTAGTAGAGCTTGGGCAGAGCTTTGGAGTGGTCTGGAGGGAGAATAATGGGAGATTAGAGGGGATAGTGTAGGGCAGTAAGAAGGCTGGTATAAGATAGAATGAATGTTCTGGAGCTGAGATAGGAAAAGTTGGTGAGGTAATTCAAGCCAGTTAAGGTGTTTTAGAGCGAGACTGATGGGATTTGTAGGTTTGTTGAGCAGCAAATCTAGCTACCTTGTTGTAGGTAGATTTGAGTTTGGTCAGAAGAGATGAGTTCAGATTTGTGAAAATTTGAGAGCTGTACATTAGACTGGGTAGAAGGTAAGTAAGAGAGAGAGTTACCTTGGATTCAGAAGTAAGGGATTTCTTGTTACGATAAAGGAGACCTAGTTTTGAATGAGTTTTCTTGATGCAGTTATTGACATGTAAGTCAAATTTAAGCTGATCATCAATGGTGACGCCTAACAGCTTTTCTGTCTGGAAAATCTTCTGCACAGAGAAGTTTTTTTACACTGTTTTGTTTTTGGACCCACTATACTTGTTTAGTGGGTTGTTTGAGACTTCAGGGATACCACAGAGATTACTTGTTTTTTAATACTTCAAAAACCAAGCGACTTACAAACTGTTCAAGGACATTAAGTGAAATCTTAGATGTTGTTGAAGAAAACAGTCTTTGGGCTGTAAGATGCACTTTGTGAGAGATAGCCAGTATTATTTGTATTGCTAATTACACAGTTAAACAAATGTTTTCATATTTCTCTACACATCTCAATATACATGCATTTATAGAGGAATTTCTTGTTGTCATGTGAAATCTCATATCTAGTTAACAAAAATGTTCTAGCAGTATATTTCTAGGCTGTACAGTTTTCAAGGCACGAAAATGTATGTGAAAGTTTGGAAAAATATAACTTGGGGTTTGTTTTAATTACAATATATTATAATATTTATGGAAAAGACTATGAATGCAACGACTACTGTCACTATAAAGAATACTTCTTACTTATAACATTGCTATTTGTACAGTTGTAATAGCTTTTATTGTTAATAAAATATTTATATATGTTTTTCATATACTTTTTAAGTTTATTTTTCAGAAAATGCTCTGGAATGCAAGATGTGTATAAGCTGCTAGAGGTGTGACATTCCATACCACATAGGTGTTAATGAGTTAAAGTATTAAGGCTGCTGGGGAGACTATCTCTTATTCACTTCAGACTTTATTTTTCACTGAACAGCTTGCCATTGTTCTTTTAAATGTTGCCTCTGATGTCATTTTCATTCTTCCACAGCTGTTGAGTTCAGATCTACTTCTCGGATGCAGCTCAGCTGCTTCTTCCAGCTCATGGAAAACTGAAACTCTTGAGCCCTCCCCCCTTTACCCATAATGCCGTAGTCACCTGACATGCCTCAGCTCTCGTTTGCCGCCTTAGCGTACAGACGTGATCACTGGATAATCTTGAGTGAGCGACTTTTCTAATTTATAACTTCATAATATTGCAACCTTTCTAACGCCATATATCTTCTTATTAATTTTTTTACTGAATCCTGTGTTATTCCAATTTTTTTTCAATCTTTTCCGTACAAATTATTCATATTTACTTGAGTACTTCTTGAATACCATTATTGATATTTCTCTTTTTATACTTATTAGTACTTCTTTATTACCATAGCTGATATGTTTCTAATCTCTTTTTAGGTTAATATTAAAAAAAAAAAAAAAAAAAAAAAACTTTTCTATTTCCTAATACTTGATTCTTATCTCCTTTTTTCTAATTATGTCTGATAAACATCCTGATTTCAAAACATGCGTGGCCTGGGGCCATAAAATTCTCATCTCAGATGCACATTCAAAGTGTATTTTGACCCACCTCACCTTGATTCAGATTGTGACATATGTAAGGCCTTCAATCTAAAGGCTTTGATAGACAGAAAGAACAAGTTCATTTTAAAAGGATTGCTACATTCTAAACCTGCTTTGACAACCTCTGGGACTTAAACCCCCAAATAAGGTGACAAGAAGGGAGATTTCCTTCACAGAGAATTGAGAAAACAATTCCTGGATCCGACTACTTCTTCAGCTCTGATATCTGAACCTCCCAGTAAAATGACTAAAGTATCAGATCTGACTACGTCGGATCCAAGACCTAGGTCTGAGAAATCTCCTCGGATCTGATCACCACAACTGTTACCAGATCCTATCTCTTCTCAACTCCTTTCCCCATTTTTGGAATGTTTACCATTACAACACAGACAGTCTTATATAGCATCATCTGTTTGATCCTCCAAGAGTCTAACAGAAGCCAGTGTAGACAGGATAATGAAATTTCTGTCAACACAGATTCAAATGGGAGTTCTTTCAGCTCTAAACTCATCGGGTCTAGAGATTCTGGTCAGTATTGCTCCCCTCTTATTGGCTCCTTCTCTGATCTGAGCTTTAGTTTTGGAGCCATTGGATCCGAAAATCCCAGAGTCATCTGCCTTGGATCCAAAGATGCTGGTATATTAGACTCCAGTGGCATCTCTGAGTGGCCTGGCTCTGAGCACTTTGGAGCCACACGACTCTCGGAGCCTTAGTGTTAGTGCCGGATCCAGGGTGTTGGAGCCTTTTTTTCTGGATCTTCATTGGATAATATTTGTGCAGCTGCAACTTGTGCTAATCCTCATACCTTTATTGCTCATTACAAATTGCATCTGGTCTCTAAGGGAAGAGCAGCGTTTGGCTCAGTGGTGCTCAATAATATCCTTCTTAGAGTCTTCCTGGGATTTAGGTAGCTGGAGACTCTGTCCTGAAAGTTGATGAATGAATGAAAATGACAACAAAAGATAAAAAAAGTTATGTACTCATTGTAATGTCGCATGTGTGTTGTCCATTTTCATTCTTCCTCAACTTTTCTCTCACCAGCCCCCTCCTTGTTTGACTCTTGGAAAGATCGAAAAATGCTGGAGGAACTACTGCTCCTTTGTTTGAGTCCCAGATTCTGTTAATTTATCATTTCCTACTATTTTGCAGGTATAAGGAGCAGGAACCTAGATCTGAGGTATGTTAGGTGACAGAGGCATTATGAGTAAAGGGCGGAGCTCAAGAGTTTCAGAGTTCCATAGCTTGAAGAAGTGGCCAAATCGGATCCAAACCTAATAGCTGAGGAAAAATGAAAATGGACAACACTTATAATGTTGCTGACCTGGAACGTTATGATGAGTATATTGCTGTTTTATTTCCCCTCAGCAAATAATACTCAGAACTCTCAGGATGAATTGCTTGCACCTGCAGACAGCTTGTCTCCACGTAAAAACAGTAAGCAAAGAGAAAATATAAACAGCTAACAACTTTGCAGATGCATGAAATAATTTTTGTTTGCTAAGTTTCATTCAGAACAGAATGTATAGAATTCCCCTGGCTAAAAGCCTCCAACTGCAGACTGTCTCTTTCATTGAGAACATTTGCAAATGAAAAAGCTAATATTTTTGCAGATGCAAGAAGCTTAGCATTTTTTATGCTTTACGTTATTTTGATTTCTTTTTTAAGCCTATTTGTTTATAAAACATGTTTATAGCTTAAGCCAAGGACATTAATCTAGACATCCACCATTGTAAAAACAAGGGAAATTATCTCAATTCTACATTTTAAGTTGTATAGATTGAGAATGAGTGAGTGTTGGTTATCATGCTAACTATGCAAAATATGTGTACTTTTTCAAGCTTTGTTTTAATATGTATAGAAAACAAGCACCCAGAAAAAAAAAGCTTGCCATCATATGAACTCTTAAGTGTGACAGGGGTAGTGTTGCTGACACAAAGTGTCTTCAGTTATATTGTTTCCAACATATGAAAATTTGTGAAAAGCTAGGGAAAAACAAATGTAAGTCTGGATTTTTGTTTCCATTATAATATTGTATTGATGTAATCGCTTTGAATATATTGACTGTATTCTTTGCAAATGGAAGTTTTTATTTAGCAACACTGCTGTTTATGTGTGTATGTTTTTAGTAGCATTTGTTCTTCAGAAAATGCTTGTTCGGCTTATGCTGTATAACTTGATTTCTCAGAAAAATATGAGCAATCTAAGGATGAGATTACACTTTAGAGTTGTGACATTCCACAACTATAGGTGTGAATGGGTTATGCAAGGAACATTAGGATGCTTGTTGTGAGCACTGCAGTACCTTAAGCAAGAAAACTTTGCTCTGTCTTGCCTGAAATCCTGATATTTTTCTGGAGCATAGGAAATCTTTTGTGCTGGGCCAGGAGATATTTATCCCTCCTTCAGCTGGAGAATGATGTTTGATTTGAGAGTAAAAAGAGGATGGGTAAATGTCAACCCAGAAAGATGTAGAAACTTAGCTGGTTCTTAAAGATTCTACAGACAGGAAGTTTGGGACTTTCAGTACCCTGGTAGTCCCTTATGGACCTGAGGGTGCTTCTGTAAGTGAGGGACAAGTTTGTCCATCTCTGATCCGGATGCCTAAGTATTTGAGTACATATCAGATTTTACCCCTTTCGAGGCATACAGTGGACTGTCAGTATTGCACATGAGACAGGCGTCAGTTTATGCAACTACACCACAGCCAGATGACTGTTACCAAGTGTACATAGTGTACATACAGATATTATTATTACCCAAATTGGTCATATACTCTCATATTTGCAGGTGATGTCTGACATTTACATTCTTAAATTGCTGCAGCCCCTGTTATTTCTGCCATTCCTGAGTATAGGACAATTCAAGGTCCAGTCAGCAGTTGTCTACTCCACTAGCATCTGGCTTGATGCTGTGTATTTCAGTTACAAAAGGTTTACTAAGGAATGTATGGCAGCTTAGTAAGGTACCCTTTTCCCCAGAACTTTTCCACCTTAGGCACTGTACCCTTGGCTAAAAACAATGAAAGACTCCTCCCAAGAAGAAGCATCCAATTCTGAGCTAGGTGGTAAAGAAGACTTGACCTGATCAGTTATGAGATCCTAACCACTAGACCTTGGTGGTCTAGTGGTTAAGATTTAGTGCTCTTACTGCCATGGCCTGCGTTCGACTCCCAGCCAGGGAATTTCCATGGATTTTTTTTTTGCCCCTTATGGACACAAGCAGTCTGTAAAGATAGTCAAAACCCCACTTACTGACCCCTGTTATCTTTCCTTTAGCGATAGAAAATTGTGTGAAATCTGGGTAAAACTGGCAAGTCTTGTAAGGGATTTTGAACCTTTGGCATAGTAAATTCCTGTGAACCTACATATAGCATAATCAGTACACTTTTATACCCCAAGCCCACTGCAGCAGCACCCAATCACACAGCATTATGTTAACGTAAACTTTTCTTCTGTCCAGCCTTTCTTCTCTTGTTATTCTGTACAGCCTGTATTTCTTACAACTAAAATGTTGCTTGTTTACTTTAATATCTTTAACGCATATAGGATTCACTGAAAAGACTCCCACATTAAAATATAACTCATATTGCACACTGTACAAAACTTTTTTTCAATATAAGATACAGTTTATATCATAAAATGTTTTATACAAATACTAATAAGAACATAAATGTTTTTACTTGCAGTTGCTTTTTTTTCCCTTTAGTGTCCTTCTAAACATTAATGGCATAATGCAGAGTTTATGCTTTATAGCTACCCAAAAGTTTAACAAAGTCAACAAAAGCCCAGTCTTTTCTCTCCCACTTTTGTTTGCAAAGCAATAGTTTACAAATATGATTGATGCGTTTTAGTCTCCCATTTATTCATAATTTCAGAGTTGCTGGTCTTCTTCCTGATCAACTCCCTCTTGTAACACCCGACTCTACTTCACGTCCAAGTTACTCCTAATTTTTTTAGTCAACTCCTCTGATTTTTTTGTGTCACAAGCATTTTTCATTGGAAAAGGTTTCACTTGCAAAGTCCCTCTCTGAGCTTTATTGTCAGAAGGATGAGAATTAGAATTCCCTTCTTCTTGCTGGCTCACTTTTTTGTTGGATAGACTTTTTTATTTCCTCCTTAGCCTGTTTTGTATCATAAAATGCTTTTGATCATCCATGAAATACTCTGAAGACAGCTGGATATCCTAGCTTGAATCTCATTCCTGCCTCTTGACATTTCCTGAGTGGTGGGATAACTATTCCTCTCTTCTGTGTAGTGTATAGTGAATAATCATTTTCTATAACCACTCTGCTGTCTCCAGTTTGCAATACTTTTCCTTTCTGCCACAGTTTGTCAGAATCAATTCTATAGCCTGGTATGGTTGCATTTTTACTAATGTAGGTCTTGACTACTTTCTCACTGCAAGGTTTGGAGCATGCACTCAGTTGTTGCCTTTTCAGTTAAATTCAGTTGTTTGTATGTGCTTTCATAAAATTAATAGAGTTTGATCTGATGTTGTCATTTTCATTCATTCCTCAGCTGCTGGGTCTTGGATCCAATCTCGGATCCAGCTCAGAAGCTTTTTCCAGAGTCACAGATCCAACTCTCGAACTCCTGCATTTACCCATAATGCCCCACTAACAGAACGTACCTCAGATTTCCTTTGCCGCCATATCGTCCAGACGTGGATCCTTCTCTTGAGCTTTTGGGTGTGTTTTCAGTATTTAAAGGTTGTACTTTTTTTTTCTTTTGGATTACTTTTAACCTTCTTTCACTTCCCTCTGCACTTTCTGTGCAGTGTTCAGGTTCTGTCCATCAGGCAGTTCTGTTTCTTACCCTTTCACAGTTTGAGTACTCTACTGAGTACCATTGTTGGTACTATTGTTTGTTTTCTGATAATAATGCCCTTTCTACACTCTATAGGGTATTTCTATGTACCATTGTTGGTGCTTCCTCTTCTAGAAGTAAACAAAAAATCTTTTGCTATACTTATTTTTGAAAACTTCTGATTTCCTTTATTTCATTAAAATGACAGATGAACCGACTGGTTTTAAAAAAATGCACTTCCTGTGGACATAAGATTCCCAATTTTTATGCCCACAGGGAGTGTGCCTACTGTTTGGGTGCTGCCCATTTAGATACTGATTGCTGTATTTGTGTGTGTTTTAATACTAGAGCTCTTAGTGATCAGAGAAATAATTTAGTGCTAAAGGGTATTCTTCCCTCTACTTCATCTTCTTTAACTACTGGGGCTCAAACCCCCTCCAAGAGGTCCGAAAAAGGGAAAGCTGAATCAGCTCGGAAGCATAAGGACCCTGTGAAGAGGTATCTGGACCATTCTCCAACATTGGTTCCAACCTCCAAGCCTCCTGCTAAAATAAAAAAAAAAGTTAGATCCTACCACCTCAAAGCCTAGATTGCCTCAGATCTGATCACCACAGTTCTCACCAGAGCCAATCTCCTCATTTACACTCACGGTTTTTCCAGGAGACTCCAAGAAGACACTCCAATCCACTGTCTACCAGCTCTTCCCTTAGGCCCTCAAGGACCTTGTTTGAAGCAGAAGTAGATAGGATGATGAGAAAGTTCCTCAGAGCTCAGATCCAGATGATGGTTATCCCAGCTACATTTCTTATCAGACCCGTGAGCCAGCCCTCCAGTGACTCACAACTATCTCTTTCTCCAATCTCTCCTGTGGTGTTGGAGCCCTCAGATCCGATATCCTTGAGGGTGTCCTTATCAGATCTGAAGAAAGGTCATTCTTCAACTCCGACTATCTCATTGAGTTGCTCAGCTCCAGTGCTTTTAGAGCTGGAGGAATTTTGCAGCAGAAGGGTCGGCATCGACTTTGGGGGTTTAGGGCTATCTCCGAAGTTATTAGAGCCATCTTTGCCTATGGGTGCTTTGGCGCTGGATGGTTTGGGTCTGACTCACTCCTTGAGACAGCAGTCCGGGGGAACCAGGGCTCCTCGGTACAGGGGTCTTTGGATCCTGTGCTGCCTTCTGTTTTTCCTAGATAGATTTGTCATTATAAATTGGATTTAATTTCTAGAAACAGAGCTACTTTTCATTCCATAGTGCTCCAAAATATCCTTTCAAGTTTCATCTAGCCGGGGACTTTGTCCCATCAGTTAAGGAACAAATGAAAATGACAACATCAGATACAAAAGTTATGTAGTCATCATAATGGTGCATCTGTGCTGTCCCTTTTCATTCTTCCTTAACTTCCTGCCCTCCTCATCCCCTTCCTTTTATCCCTTTTACTCCCTGAGAACCTAAAGGATATTATTTTGGGAACTATTTTTCCTTGTTTGAGCTCCAGTTTTATGCTGTTGTCTGTGCTTGCTTTATAGATTCCTTATAGTATCAGCCATGTATTACTTGAGGCAGCAAACTCGATCTGAGGTATGTTAGGTTAGTGGGACTTTATGGGTAAAGGGAGGAGCTCAAGAGTTGAATCCATGAATCTGGAAAAAGAGGCAGAGCCGGATCCAAAGTCAGATCTGAGGCACATAATTTGTGGAAGAATGAATATGGACAACACAGATGCATTGTTTTGGTGAGTAGATAACTGTTTCCTTCCAGTTTCTCTGGTACAGCGGAAAGTCTCAAGTATTCTTTGTGCACTCTTTTTTTAACACTACTATTTTTAAACAGCTCTTTTTGAGAATCTTCTTACTTAGCCAGCCTTTTCTTTATTTCAACCTAACATTTTCCAGTTTTATCAGCTAGTTCATCTGAATAGCTAATTAAAGCTTTTTCTATTTTTCCAGACTTTTATTATTTGAGTTGAGATATTACTTGTGTTTCATTTATTTTAATCAATCATGAGTAAAGTTAATTTATTTTTTCCTCTAAATTTCTAGAAGCTATCCCTTGAACCAGAGGTAAAGCTTGAGCTGCTTTTTGCTGAACAGCTGCAGGATTCTTCCCAGTCATTGTTTTCTCTTCACCTTTTTTGGTTGATTTTCTTTCAGGTTCTCTAAATTTCTTTTTTGCTGGCATCCAAGCATACTTAGCAGCCAATAACTCATTTTTTCCCCACACTTACAAATTAATTGGTCTTTTTTTCCTCACTTTCTGTTTTCTCATTGGAAGAGCTGAAATTAAGCCGTTGGTCAGTGTTCAGCCATCTTGGAAGTCCTAATTTATATATATCTTATTTCATCTATCTGAAAGTGTTATTAACATTTTGATACAGTCTTTAAAAAGATGAGAAAATGGCATTTTAGTATGCACGTTTTTACATACTTTTGACATTATAAGTCTAGTGTGTTGTGTTGCTTTCATTATAATTGTGTTGTACTTATTTACATTGTTTGTGGGTGTATGACATGCAGAAGTGACATATGGCCTTTTACAGAATGATGCAACATGCACAATATTACTGGCATTTGACACTGTATACCTGGTATATTGCAATATACTTTATTTCTATTAAGGGTGAGAATATCATTTGATTGCCCTGTCTCTTTGTTGAGTTATTGCATTATAGGTAAATTTGGTGGATGTTTCTCTAGAAGAAGAGAACCTTTTTTTTGTCACCGTAAGTACTCCTTGTATTGTAGGGCAATGTGTTGTGGTAAGATTCAGCACTGAATTACTTTTTAATATCTAGCAGTGTAATGGCTGACTTCAGTGCATTTTGTACTTCAGTGTCAGAGCATACTTCCCTGAAAGATTTTAAATGCACTCAAAGAAGAACAAGCATGTTTTTTTTTCTTTATAGTTGCCAGATGCATGTTGGGCAGTAAGACTCTGCCATGTTGCAAAACACTTTGTATCAGGGTTGACATAGCATTTCTTTGCCAGATGGAGAATGATGCATATGTCCAGAGTGTATCTGTACTGAGCTGTCATTACATCATCTATAAAATCGTAAATATTTTCCCAGAAATATAAACTTTTTTTTCACTGGAAACATACCACCACCAAATCTCATTGTATGGCGGGCACTGTGTACTACACTTATATCTCTAACAGTAAAGTGGCAGGCTTTGGAGATTTTTATATATTCGAGTGTCCTGGTATAATTCTCTGAAAGTTTTATTTTAAAAAATTCTGAAACTTATTTATATTTCTGTAGAAAACAAAACATTTTCAAAATAAACAAATCATGACACATTTCCCTGTACTTGAAGAGGCAGTGTGATGGGATCAAATTAAGTACTAACGTACATTTAAATGCCTGCAAGTAGCATGGTAATTTTAGCTGTGTTTTTCCCCAAGTGCCATAGTATAATTCAAGTGAAACTTTTTCTAAAACCTGTCAAATGAAGACAGCTGATGGTATTTTATACTTTTTGCATATAGGTTTTAAATGCAGAAATTTATGTGCATTTGTCAGGGAGAAGTTATTATGTCCATACAACATTTGTATTAAGAAGTAAATTTTTTATTTGTTATGAAGAGGGAAGTTGAAACATGCCATGATCAAATCTGCATGTGCTATGGGGGCAATGTGGTGAAGTCATATTTGACACTGATGAGCCTTTACATCCAGAAAGGTACAATGGCAAACACAGAAGCATTTAGTATAATTCTTGGATAGCTTTGGTTAACAAAACTGAACTCTGGAGGTGGTATTATACAAGTTTTTTATTTTCTTTTTTACATAGGCACTGAATTAGTGTTTATAAGTGTTTGAATGTGGAATTGCGGCATGTCACAGTATGCTCACTTTCCTTTAAGGGTATGTATCTGACTATTTTTGATAGGGGGGATTGCAGCACATCTCCATAATATATCCTGACTGAATTATGATTTATGTCACAAGTAAACAAAAATGCAATGCTTGTTTAGAAAAGAAAATGCCATTTTTTTCGATAAACAGCTTTATTAAATTATCACGTATGGATGGCATAGGCAATCTTACATTTATATAAATGAAAAATAAACATTGACACCACTTTAGTTGCAAATGTTATGCATCACATACACCATTGGAACAACTGTAGTTTCAAACATTATACATCACTTATAATCTATCCAGTCATTGTCAGTAAAGCATTATATGGCATATTCAAATCCTGTCTCTTAAACCTTATTACTGCTCTGCATATGTTGTTCCCACAATTCCCATTTTTTTCTATGTAATTTGCTCAGTCCCTTTTCTAAAGATCCCAATTCCAGTTGTTTTATCTTTGTTACTATATTCACTGCTTCTAGTAAAGTTGGTCTAGACTTTGATTTCCATTTCCTAGTAATTGCTTTTTTGGCAGCCACCATAATTGGACTCAGCAAGGCTTTACTCTGTGTAGGCAATTCTGATTCTGCATCACAGCTCAAAAAAAAATCATCTCCCCAGTCAGTCCAATCCACTCACCCAGCATCTCTGACAGAGCGGTTTGCAGGGAATCCCTAAAGTCAGCCAGCTCATTACACTCCCAAAAATATGTTCCCAGCCACCTCTTTCTTCCCCATCACACTTCCAGTGTTTGCTATTCACCTGAGAAAAAATTCTTTGGAGTCTACTTGGGATATAAAAATACCTATGTAAACACTTCCAGGCAAAGATCCTAAATCTTCTAGATGTTGTTGCATATTTGGGAGATGTACATATACCCCCCTCCCCATTGTCTCTTTGTGAATTGCTTATCCAGTCTCTCTTCCCAATCCTTTTTAAGCTCTGTTGATTAATTCTTATAGTTATCATGCAATATTTTATATGTTCTACTAATTATTCCTTTTTTAATGGCAGCCTCTGTTCTAGATTGTATTAAAAACCCTACCAGTGCTGGTCTTTCATTTAGGACCACCCTGTTTCTTTCTCTTTGCCTATACTCTGATATCAATCTTTGATAGGGAAGGCAATATCTAATCTGCAGTCCAAATAAATTATTGGCCTCTTCCCATTCTATTACCTTTCCATTTCTAGTTATTTGCTCCCAATATCTTGGTTCCTTTGCCAGTTTTCTCCAATAAATTCCAGCCCTCTCTTGCCTATTATCTGTATCTCTATCGGCAGAATCTCTTTTCTCGATTCTCATGCTGGCTTAGTTCTTAGAATACTCCCTGCTATTTTATTTATATAATAATACTCTGTATGTTTTTGTTGTTCTCCTTAAGAGTCTGCACCCAAAATCCCAATCTCTCCTTATTTCTTGAGCTTCCCCATATCATCATCATTCCTTTCCACTTTGAATTATAGTTTTCTGCTTGTGCTATTTATAGCATATGTATACTCTAAAATACCCTCTCAAACTGGGTAATCCTAATCTGCCTTGTTGTATTGGAAGAATCAGCTTATCCCACTTGACTCTTGCTGTCTTCCTTTCCCAGATGAAATCCTTCACCTCTTTTTTAAATGCTATCCACAGCTTCTCCTCTGGTTGATAAAAATATGCCTGACCTGTGGATAAGATTGTAGAGACTAAAAACATTTTAATTGCTTGTATCTTAGTATCCATATCCATATAAAAAAGCTTTCAGTCTCTCAGTTTTTGTATTATCATCTGTTTAGTCTCTTCCCACATATCCTTAGCTCCCACAACAGAGTCATTTCTAATCCATACTCCTAAATACTTCATTTTATCATGTCCCCATAAATATGGATATTGTTGGACCAATTTTTGTGTGGGTACATAATTTACTGCTATAGCCTTTGTTTTAGCTTCATTAATTTTGTATCCCGAGAAGATCTGAAACTGTCTTGAAATATTCCATAACTCTGTAATGTCCCTTTCTAGTTTTGTCATGTGTAAAGTAATATCATCTGCAAACAGAGCAAGCTTTCCCTAACTGCCATACCAATTATATCCTTGATTTTCTGAGTGCCTTATTTTCTTTGCCATTGGTTCTAAATATAATGCAAGCAAAGGGGAAAGTGGACAACCCTGTCTGGTTCCTTTGCTCAAGCAGAACTTATCAGAGAGGACCCCACCCACTTTAATTTTCCCCTCTGATCCCACATATATACTCATAATCAACCTTATAATTGTATCAGGGAAAGCAAATGCTTCCATTACCCTGCTCATTAAGTCCCTGTCTAGTCTGTCAAATGCTTTCTCTGCATCAAGGCCCACCAGCAACAGTGGTATTTTCTTGCATTCTGCTTCCCTCTGGATCATCAATGTTCTGTTAGTATTTGTTTGCCTCCCCTTCAAAAAAAAACCACACTGATCCAAATTTATCAATTTTGGTATCACTCTTGCCATTCTTTTAGCCATTATAGACATAAACACTTTATAATCATGGTTTAGTATTGAAATAGGCCTGAATAAAGCTGGATCCGATGGATCTTTACCCTCTTTAGGTATTACCATTACCACCGCCTTCTTCCAGCATGCTGGTACTTCTCCTCTTAAAATGCTGTCAAAGAAAACCTTCCAGATCTTTCTCAGTTTTTTCCCTCCTAGCTTCCAGACTTCCACAGTAATACCATCTATTCCTGGGGACTTTCCCGTAGATTGGTTATACATAGCCATTTTTATCTCATCTCCTCCTGTCCTAACTGTTAGTAATTGAACCTTGACATATTTAATTCTTCCATAAACATTTTCATTTGTACCTTTTCTTGATTTCCATATTTCTTTGCTTTATACAAACTTTCATAACATTTTCGAAATATTTGTAATACTTCTACAGGATTTCTTATCTTCCTTGTTATAGGCTCCCTAAACTTGGTGACAGCCCTTTCTACTTTCTGTTGCCTGAGTTGTTGTGCTAAACGTTTTTGTGCTCTAGAATTATTATTAAAAAACAGTTGCTTAACAGCAATCTTTCTAAACTCATGCATATTATCAAGGTAATCCCTTATTTTCTGTTTAGCACTGTGCAGTTGCTCTTTTCTTGTTCTGAGAGATTCCCCCTATTTTGCAGTACTTTAACATTTCTAAGTCCCTCTAAATAATTATTGTTACTTCTTATCCATATCTCCCTTTCCTTTATTTCCACCCTAGTTTTAAACTGTACTTTAATTTTATCCCACTCCCTAGCTATATTTTCAGAAGAAATTTTTATATTCTCTAGTAGCTCCTGAATTAATTCCAAAACCAATTCCTTAAATTCCTCTCTTTTTAGCTGATAGGTGGGAAAGCCCCAGTGTCTCATTTTTATTTCATTACCCTATGGTTTTATTTTAATTGTTATTGGTGTAAGATCTGAAGTAGTTATTGGGTGCGTTTCAAGACCTTTAATTAAATACACATCTTCCTGTGAGATACAAATTCTCTCTAGCCTAGCCCAATTTTTGTATAGTGGAGAATAGTATGTAAATTCACTCCGAATTCCTAGTACTGAATTCACATCTTCCATGCCAAACATTTTCATAAAATTCTTCAAAAATCTACTCACTTTTGTATATTTTCCCTTCTAGGCCCCCCAGACACATCTTCACTGTTATAAACCAAATTCCAGTCTCCAACTATAAGTAATATTCCTTGCTGAAAGCTGGTTATTTCTCTCAGAATGTTCGTAAGCTCCATTATAGCATTTTTATGTGGAATGTAATGCATGCCAGTGTAATCCTCCTCCCTTGCCAGTAGTCCCTTAGTACTGTATATCTTCCGTTACCATTTTTCCTCTTCTATCACTATTGGAGCTCCTCTTGCCATTAATATAAGTACTCCTATTTTCCTTTGGCCCAGATATACCGCTGAATAACTATCCTGAAAACCTTTCTTTAACAAATTCATATGTTCAGTTCTTTCCAGGTGTGTCTCCTGTACCATAGCTATTTGCATTGTACATTTTTTAATATACTTCACTACTCTTTGTTATTATATTTATGTGCAAGACCATTCAGATTGAAAGACATTACAAAAAGCATCATTTTCTTATAAGGAAATGCCATTGTTAAGGAAAAAAATGTCATAGTAAAAATTCTCTGTACAGATGGTGGCAAGGTTGTGATATCTGATTCAGGACTGAGTGTAATTTAAATCTATAAGGATAGAATGACAGTCTTAGCTGTATTTTGTAGCAGACTGCCCAGATATGA
Source organism: Protopterus annectens (assembly GCF_019279795.1). NCBI lineage: Eukaryota > Metazoa > Chordata > Ceratodontiformes > Protopteridae > Protopterus > Protopterus annectens. The sequence goes on from NC_056725.1 coordinate 638,776,372, forward strand.
TTACTGCAAGATTTATTAAAAAATTCTCATTGTTGGCTAACATATATATTTTTTTTACACATAGATATCAAGTAGAGGATTTTTCAGACAATTTACTATAAGAACTTAATGAGTTACACTGTTCCTAGTTTCAGTTAATGGTTAGTGTACAACTTTTTCACAGTGGAAAATGGAGTATATATCTGGAATGTATCCATATTATCTGTACATCAAGTATTTTTCAAGAAAAATGGGGTTTTCTTTCTGCTAGAAATATGCCTGCTCTAACTAAAACTCCTTATAGTGTGTGTGTGTGTGTGTGTGTGGGGGGGGGGGTAATCTAGTGATGTCACATTTAGCACTAAGCTGCATTTCAGTTCCTGTGGACAGAGTGGCAATCTCAAGTCCATTTTGCACTTGCCTTGTTGAGATATAATTCTTTGAGATTCCCATTTGAGTTAAAACTCAGTGAAACTTAACTGGGATAAAAACAATGGGTCAAACCTTCCATTTGATGAAACTTTTTTGAAAGATTTTTTACATGGGACAAGTTAAATGCTTACTGCTATAACTCATTACATAGTAGGTTAGCGATTTCCTGTATGTTTTATTAACTCATTATTTCTTATACAAACATACTCAGCTTGAAATCCAGGTTGCCATGTAGTATAGATCAGCATACTTATCTGAATACGAGATTTGTTTTGACTCCAGATGTAAATATACTTATCTACAATTTAGAATAACCATTTTTTTCAAAATATGTACCTTCAGATTGTAGACTAATGTAAGGCTTCATTGTTAAATGAAAAAAAAAACAGTCTTAAAACTACTCCTATACACCTCCTCTTTGCTTCCCACAGGCAACAGTCCCTTACAGTAAAGCACTTGTAACTCATTTAATCCACACCACCAGTCTTCATTGATTTGTAATTAATTTGTATTTTCCCAGTCATTCTTAAATTAATTCAGTTTAAGATTTACTTGTGGTATTCCCAAAATTCCACTATTTCTGTATTTCCTCATGTTTTTATAGAAATGTCGCACATTTTTGCAGCCAGTCACACTTCTGCCTTGCAGTGCAGTATGTAGTTATCGCTGTGCTACAGCAGTGTCTTTTATTCCATAGCTGTACAGTGCTTATTATCATTTGTTTAGCAGAGAGACAGAGACAATGAAATCTATGTGAGCACAACAACAGTACAACCTAAATCATTTGCCATTACAGGGCAAGTACGTTGTAGTTTGGTTACAGGGCTTGGCTTGATGTATCTTGCTTTATTTTGCATATGCAGTATAATAGCCAGGTGCTGCCAACAGTTTCTGTTTTGCATTTTTCTTTCTGTGTTGCTGTAAAAATGCCATGCAGATTGTCACAGCTGAAGTCCGATGTTCATCGTGCATACAGCTGCAGTAATCACAGATGGGTTTTCTGCCGTCAGGCGGGTCCTCGGTCGGCCGAATTCCAAAGTCTAGGTCCGGCGTCGGTTGTTGTCGCTTTCTTTCCTGACGTCAGTGAGGCAGGGGTATATAAGACACAGCTGACGCCATTTTCTTCAGTCTTTTTTGCCGCGCGGTGCCCGAAGCAGAAGCAGTTCGCAAGTGCCGGTCGGCCAGCTCCTGAATTTACGAAAAATTGGAAACCGAAGTCTTCATTAAAGCTAAGTACCCCATTGGGGAAACTTTTCTTGCCTCAGACCGATGTCAGAAACAGTTAACAATTGTATTTCTTGTGGGAAGCAAATACCGCATAAGGATTTCCATTCCCTCTGCATACCTTGTTTAGGCCCAGACCACGACGTCTCGGGCTGTCGCTTTTGCGCTACTTTCAATAAACGCACTATTAAGCGTCGGGCGGAGTTCGCCCAACACTTTTTTGGTAAAGCCTTTGATTATAAAATGTCGTCGGAGACTTCGACTACCGTTTTGTCCAAAAAACGCAAGGACCGACACGCGAGGTCCGCGGTCCCCAACGACACCATGCCAAAACCGGCTGCACATGGTCCGGTTCTCAGCGAGACACCTATGCAGTCCCTGACTACCGACGACACTTCTTTGGCGGTGTCTTCTGTAACCGAGACCGCAGGTACCTCGGCCCATACCCAGACTACAACCACCGAAGCCACTGTGAGCGTTGAGCCTCCTAATGTGGACAGGTCCACTTCCACCCATGGTGTCTTTAGACCCTCATCTTCCTTTTCCATTAAGGCCTTTACTAAGTCCAAATCAGCCAGGCATCCCAAGAGGCCTGTTGCACAGGGCCCATCTCCAGGCCCCATGCCTAAAAAGCAGATGCTTAAAATGGCTGAGGATTTAATTACTCTTATCAGGGGTTCCCAACCCCCTCCAGACAAGAGACCCAGAGTGGAGGAAGATTCTCCCTCTTCTGATCAGGGCTCCATTTTTACAGAACATTCTGATGTAGAGGAACACTCTTACTCCCCTTTTGAAGATTCTGATGCAGAGCAGTCCATTCCTTCTGTATCTCCTCCTGAGGATTTTTCTTTTGGGGAAACCTTGCACACCTTGAGGGAACACTTCCATTGGGAAGGCCAACACTTTTCTGATTCCAAGAAAAGACTTGGGGAATTTCTTTTGTTACCTCAACACAGACCTCTGGCGATACCTCCTGTCTTGGACATACTTGATGATGTTTATTCGGAGGCTTGCCTTAATCCGGATTCCCTACCTCCTGCCCCAGTCAAGCCTGATAGGTACTACAGAGTTCCTAACTCTCACCAATTTCTTTACAAAAGCCATAATGCTGACCCTGAAACCATTTCTCAAGGCCCCAAGGGAATGAAGGCCTCTACTGCTAAGAATCCACTACCTTCCGAAAGAGAGTCAAGATCCTTAGAAAGGTGGGGAAAAAAGGTATATACCTCGGCCACCCTAGCCATGAGGGCCTTAAATTGTCAGTTTCATATGCTTAAATATCAGCAGTTTCTCTTATCACAATTAAGAAATAAAATGTCTCAACCTGAACAACCAGATTTGAAGGAGTTGCAGGATATGATGCATAGTGCAGAACAAGTGGGTAAACACACCTTACAATGTGGCTATGATGCCCTAGAGGCCTCAAGTAGAGCTGCTGTTACAGGATCAGTCATTCGTAGACATGCCTGGCTTAGGGAACAAATCTTGCCTGATCATGTGAAAGCTAAACTTCTAGATGCTCCTTTACAAAAGGATGTGCTATTTGGTATTAATGCTGAGGAGATATTACGGAAAATGGAAGAAAAAGCCAAATCTATGCAAACTGTCAAAGCTTTTCTACAGGTTCAACCACCACGTTTTAGCAGAAATTGGCCTTCTAAAAACTGGTCCTTTCCAGCCACGGACAAGCCCCAAAGACGTAGATACAGGCGCACAAGGGGCAGAGGACAATCACAAGGATCATATAGAGGCAGGCAATGGCAAACTCCAGCACCAAGAGGTGGCGAAGACAGTGCACAACAATACAGGAAACAAACCCAATGACTTCCTCCTTTCCATGCCAAGCAAGTCTCAGCTGGCAGCACCCTTAGGAGGAAAGCTGGCATTATTTACAAGAAATTGGCATATTGTCACAACAGACAAATGGATCCTGGACGTTATAAACAGAGGCTACAGATTTCATTTTCACACTCTTCCAAAAATGAGAGGCATGCCAAACCTGCCACACAATCAAAGGGCAGAGGCACAACTACAAATTTCAAAGCTCATAGACATGAAAGCTATTCAAGAGGTACCTACTCACGAACAAGGTCAAGGTTTTTATTCCAGGCTATTTCTGGTACCAAGGAAAGGAACCGACTGGAGACCCATTTTGGACTTATCCATCCTAAACACATTCTTACTCGTACCAAAATTCAAGATGCTCACATTACAGCAGCTTCTTCCCATGCTGGGCAAGGAGTTTTGGCTGGTAACATTGGACCTCATGGACCTCAAGGAGGCATACCTGCATGTCCCAATCAGACAAAGCTGCAGAAGATACCTCAGATTTCTTGCAGGTTCAATCCACTATCAATTCTCTGCATTGCCCTTTGGCTTATCTACTGCGCCCAGAGTATTCACGAAATGCCTGGCATCAGTAATTGCCTACTGCAGACTTCAAGGGATACAAATTTACCCTTATTTGGACGACTGCCTGACCCAAGCGGACAGCAAGCACATACTTCTGGAACATCTGGCTTATGTAACACGGTTACTGCATTCTCTGGGATACACAATCAACAAAGAGAAATCCAGGCTAACACCATCTCAGAAAATAACTTTCCTGGGTGCCAACTTGGACACAAACACCCAGATGGCCTATCTTACGCCAGAAAAACAGGGGCAACTAACTCAGTACTTCAAAATACTAGCAAATTGTACCAGGCTTACTGCAAGGAAAATCCTGCAGGCTCTGGGCTTCATGGCATCTTGCATTCTTTTAATCCCATGTGCAAAGTTGCATATGAGGAAACTTCAATGGTACCTAAAAAACCTATGGTTTCAACACAGCCACAGTTTGGAAACAATAATACCAATAATTTCATGTTTGCAAAAGGAATTTCTATGGTGGGCCCAAGCATGTCAAACAAACACAGGTCTCCCATTCTGCAAGCCTCAAGCAAATCAAGTCATCACAACAGACGCCTCAGATTACGCCTGGGGGGCGCACATGACAGACAGGTGCATTCAGGGCAAATTGTCCCAAAAGGAAAAGCACCTTCACATCAATCAAAAAGAAATGCTAGCAGTGATAAATGCAATTACAGCTTTCAAGGACCTCCTGCATCCAGGACAATTATTGATAAGAACAGACAACACCACAGTAATGTGGTACATAAACAAACAAGGAGGAACACATTCATACCCCTGTGCAGACTAGCCATGACACTTTGGAACTTGGCTCTGGAATGGCAAATCGAACTTCAAGCACAGTACTTGCCAGGTTTGGAAAACACGCTGGCAGACAATCTAAGCAGAAATATGACAGATCCACACGAATGGAAGTTGCATCCTCAAGTGTTTACAAAGATAATCCAAGCGTGGGGGAGGCCAGACATAGATCTCTTCGCCTCCCACAGGAATCATCAATTGGAAAAGTTTTGTTCAAGGACCTTTCATCCAAAGGCCTGGAGAGTGGACGCCCTTTCATTCAGTTGGACAGCATGGACAGTTTACGCTTTCCCACCTCTGCCTCTTCTGCCCAAGGTGCTCTTGAAAGCAAGAGCAGACAGACCGAGGATGATACTGATTGCTCCAGACTGGCCAAGGCAACACTGGTACCCACTCCTAACACATACTCCTCCCTGGTCCCTACCTCTAATGCCTCTTCTGCTGACTCAGCACAGCTACAAAACTCTTCACAGTCAGCTGAAAACACTCAGTCTCGCTGCATGGAAAATTCCTTAACACCACAACAGACCCTACTCCCCAAAGAGGTGCAGGATGTCATTTTGGAGGCCAGAAGACCATCTACTAGAAAGGCTTACTCCGCAAAATGGAAACGGTTTTGCTCTTGGAATGAGAAAAAAGGCCAGGACCCTAGAAAACTGAATTTGCCTCAGGTATTACAGTATCTAGCTGAGCTGCTGAACAGTTGACTTTCATTTTCCTCCATAAAAATCCATGCCTCAGCCATTTCTGCAGAATTCAACACAGATCCACCCTTATTCTCTCACCCACTCTTAAGACAGTTCCTCAGAGGGGCTAAGAATATAAGACCACCAAGGAAACAACCAATACCAGCCTGGGATCTTAATTACATTCTAGAAAAATTAACATTGCCTCCCTTTGAACCAGCTGCCTCAACAGATTTGCAATATTTGTCCTGGAAAACAGCTTTCCTTCTGGCCCTTACCTCAGCTCGTAGGGGTTCGGAACTACAAGCCCTCATGGCTGTGCAGCCCTTTCTCATCTTCCATCAGGACAGGGTTTCCCTTCGAACCAACCCGTCATTTATGCCTAAAGTGGTATCCAGGGTAGCTTTAAATCAAGCCATACACTTACCTACCTTTTACCCCAATCCTCAAAACAAAGGGGAAAGGCTGCTACACTCCTTAGACATCCATAGACAGCTACGTTATTATTTGGACAGAACAAAGCCCTTCAGGAAATCAGAACAACTTTTTGTGTCCTATGCTGTAGGAGCTCAAGGGAAGCCAGTTACCAAACAGACAATTTCAAAATGGATAGGCCACTGCATACGGTTTTGTTACTCCTATCATGGAAAATCTGTCCCTACAGGCATCAGATCCCACTCCACCAGGGCCACAGCTACCTCTACAGCCTTCCTCAGAGGAGTTCCTACCAAAGATATTTTGGAGGCAGCCACTTGGAGTTCTGTGCATACCTTCACAAAACACTACCACCTGCCTTTATATTCCAAAACTAGAGCAGGCTTTGCCACTGCTGTGTTGCAGGGCATTCTGGCTCATCCCAGTTCCACCTAGTGCCTACCACCCTGTGCGTAGCTTTGGGATTCTACCCATCTGTGATTACTGCAGCTGTATGCACGATGAACATAGTACAGTTTTGTACCTACCATAAATGTAGATGTTCGAGTGCTAATACAGCTGCAGTACAGTTTTCCCTCCCTCCTTCCCCTCTTGGTAAAGGCCTAGGGCCTAACCCCTCTTCATACAACCTGATTGGGTTATCCTTCTATGGTATATTTGCTTGCAACTACTGATTTTTGATTATATTGCATTGCATGTATATAAATATAATTTATGTATTGCCTTCCTTCTGGGGGCACCTGACATCTGGGGCAAGAAAGACTGAGGAAAATGGCGTCGGCTGTGTCTTATATACCCCTGCCTCACTGACATCAGGAAAGAAAGCGACAACAACCGACGCCGGACCTAGACTTTGGAATTCGGCCGACCGAGGACCCGCCTGACGGCAGAAAACCCATCTGTGATTACTGCAGCTGTATTAGCACTCGAACATCTACATTTATGGTAGGTACAAAACTGTACTTTCACCCTCACCCTCAATCAGACATCTCAAAATATGACTTTCAAATGTTGTACCTTGTTTTTTGGCTCAACTCCACTATGATACCCCAATGTATCTATGCAGAATGTCACAGCTGAAGTATGTTTGTACTACGTTGGTAACATTCTTTGGGCTAATTGTTGGCTTCTGCTGACATGATATATCCTGCTTTATGTCAGAATTCTTCCTGCCCTGATGTTGCTGTCTGTATGTGTTCATGTTCATTTTATCTCTATTTTCTGTTGCTCTAAAGCACAATGCAGAACGCCACAATTTCAATCATGACCCCACCCCTCACCTCAAATCAGACCTGTTTAAGGGCTCTAATTTAATTCCATTTACATTCAGGATTTATAGAATCAGAGTGCTCCAATGACAGAAGTATACCATATAAAAAAATAAAATATTACATTTTATAGTACAAGTATCTTTTTCTAATCAGTTTATTTATTCATGACATGAATTCACATACACTAATAATAAAAAATGTAAAGAATATTTCTGTCATCTTCATGCATTTTATATTTTCCTGTTAGCATTAGTTTTAGTCTTCACATTATACTTTCATATTTTTCAGTGCCCATTAACTATCGATCCCAAATATGCAATTTATTTGTATGCACTTTACTTATTCCTTCCTTCTTTTAAAGATCCCTTCAACTTGTTTTTACATTTATTTTACAATGTTCAGTATAACCTGAAGTTGGTGTACTCAGCTCACATTATGACAAACAGGGATAAAGTCCTGACAATAGTCTAGGTGACTTAGGTTGGACTAGTGACTCAGGCTTCTGAAGCACTGCCAAAGGAGGATAGGCATTCTCATCCCTGAGTGCAGGATGGAAGGATGCTGAGGGGACATCTGTTTCCCTTAGAGAGACAGGACATTGGCTGTGTAGCTGAGGAGGTGGGACAGCATGCCAGCAGATCCATTCCATGTTCATCCCTAGATGGTGCAAGTGCATAAAGGGAAGGGGATATTAGGGTATACATCCTCCATGGCAGCAATATGATGCTGTCTCAAGGTAAGGCTTTCTTGCTGCTGGCCATGAACATGAATCAGAAAAAAGTACTGGGGAGGCTTGCCAGTTTGGCAGAACTAATGAATGAGCAGGGGCTCCTGAGAGTATGAGATTAGCTGATAGTCAGGCATGAGGGGGCAAAACCTTTTTTTTTCCCAAGGTGATTTAACATTTTATTTCTATTTTCCTAGTATCTTTTTTCTGACAACAGCATTAGACTTAGTAAGGCTTTACCATGTCTTTGGCACTTTTTACCCTAAACACCAACTGAAAAACATCATATTCTAACTTATGACAAATTTTACAGCAATATTTTTATCAGAACATTTTATAAGGAGTCTTTAAAATCAATCACGCAATACATTCAACTCTGTGCATTCCCAGAATATGTCTACACAATTTCTTCTGTCTTTTCCTTTGTATCTCCAGCACATGTTCCTTGCCTGGGTAAAGATCCTTTGGACTCTAATCTTTTGAAGTCTAAAAAGTGTATAAAAATACCTGTGCAAGCTGTGCAAGTATCCTGACCCCTCTGGACATTGTTGTATGTTTTAGTGTCCTTTCTAAGCTCTTTTGATCAATTCTTATAGTTACCATGGCAAGTCATATATACTGTTCTTATCATCTCTTCTCAAATACATCTATTCTTGGCTCCACAGAAACTCCACCAGACCTGATTATTCACTTATTATTCCTCCCTTTCTAACTGTCTTTGCCTGTACTTTGCTGTCAGTCCCTGGTATGAGAGACCATTTGCAACCTAGATTCCTCTCACTGTATTACTTTTCCCTCCAAATGTATATGTTCTCTTTACATTGGTTCATTAGCTAATTTCATCCAGTTACTTCCAGCCAGCTCATGCTTAATTTGAGTACTCTGTCGTCTATCCCTTTTGAAAGAATCTCTTGCTCCAGTCCCACACTGCTTTAGTTTTTATAAAAGTTTCCAGCATTTTATACGCTTAATATTCTGTATGGTTATTACTGTTTTTCTTAATAATTTCCATGTAAAATGCTAATCTCTCTGCCCTGTGTATTTCTCCTTGTTCCACCATCATCATTTTGCATTTCAGTCTCTATCTCTCATCTTGAGTATGTATATACACACACAAACATCAGTTATGTGGCCTTAAAATAGCTCTATCATATCTGGTAATCCTGTACTCCCTGCTTCTCAGGGAGAATCAGCTTATTCCATTTAACTCTTGATTTTTCCCCTCTCAAATAAACTTTTTATGTTCCTTATTAATTGTAATCCACAGTTTTTCATCTGGCTGTCAAAATAGCCTGGCCTACATATATAATTAAAGGAAAGATAAACATTTTTATTCTCTGTATCTTACTTTTTTTAAACTTCTGTGGTAAATCATCACATTTTAAATGGTGACAAGACTTTACATGCATTAACAGAAAAGAAAACATAATAACAAATGCTCATCATTAGATCAGTGCTGCAGTAGCATAAAGCTGTATGGGATGTATCCCCCATATCCTGCCAAGGATATAGGACATCTGTCCAGTATACTAAAGCTTCTGGGTGCCTTCCTCATGCGCCATACATCCATAGAAGCAAGTGGGCATGGTTGTATAAATAAGATGTACAGGTGCCAAAATTCAGAACTTTCTTACTGCTGAAGTGTTCAGTTTGTCTGATCTGAACAGCATCTTCAGTATCAGCGGTCAGCTTGTGACTAGGGTGTGTGGGCAGATAAGTACCCTTTTGGGGGCCATCCTTTATTTTTTCACCAAAACATGTAGTTTAATTAAATCTTGTGTCTATCAGAAATGAGAAATGCATGTTTGGTTGGCCAGGATAGTACAAAGACTCCCACTCACCATGCATTTTTCACCTTGGTAAAAGTCATGTACAGTCTTCTGATATTGGCTTATTGTTTACCCTAAAAACAATTCATAGTAGGCTTAAGAGCCTTAGAATTTTCCCTGAGATTCATTGACTTAAAGTTTTGGCTTGAGTGTCCATGGCTACTGATTCAACTTCTTCCTTCAGTTGAAGAAGAAAAGGAAACTGCTTAAGATAGTATAGAAGGGAACCAACTGTCCACCTCTTTATCAAGGTCTAGAACTGATGTACATGCTGCGGTACTCTTGGAGGCCTTGTATTGTCAGTCCAATCTTCCTGAACTCTCTTGTGATGCTTTGTGAGAAGCTGCTAAGGGTCAGGAGTCCAGCATGCCGAGTCAGACTGGATGTCAAGCACCAGCTGAGAAGGGAGATTCTCACTTAATTTTAGTTGAAGGAAAGGAAAGAATATCTCAGGTTTTGGTAAGAAAATAGGTAGGAGATTCACTGACAGAGGTTTGGATATCCAACTCCTGCAAGACTATTTGGCTTGAGACACCCAAGAAAAAATACCCCATTACTTTCTCATTCCTAGAGATAAAAGCAACCTCATCCTCTGAAGAAGAGATGCTTTCGGATTCTGAGAAGAAAGTCCAGATTACACCTCACAGCTTTCTTGTCCTATCTTTTATACATCTGTGTCAGAGGTGAATATTTTCTCTCACCCAATGAAGACATTTTACTTTCAGATGGAATTACAAAAATTAAGCAATTCTATAAAAGGGAAGGTAATGAAATTTCAGTAACACAGAAAAGATACTATGACATCTTGAATCTGGATTCTCTCAAACCCCTGGCTGTGCCTCCAGTGCTTGGAGTGTTGGGTGATGCCTTTAATTTAACCTGTACTTCTCATTCTCATCCTCCTGCCCTAAGAAGCCTGATAGGCTGTACAAGGTTCCCAGTTCCCATAAATATGTTTTAAGAATCCATTAGCCGACAGTGATATGATTTCAGTGGACAAATATGATTGCTCTAAGCCCTTGCCATCCTTGAATCGTGTCCCCAGTGAGAAGGGCATTGGGTTATTTGATAGATACTAAAAGAAAGTATATGCTTCTTCAACCCTTTCTTCACTGTAATCAGCTGCTAGAGCCATATGACCAAGTACTCGCTCTCTGTTTTCTCATTCATACAACAGATTTTTTTTTCTAACCTGACTTTTTCTGACTCATAAACTTCCCTGTCAAACCTGATTTCTTCTGTATCATAAGTCACAAAACATTTAGGCAGGTACCCCTATGATACAGTTGATGCTGTCTCAAGGGCAGCTACCGCAGTATCTGTAATACAAAGGTCAGACTACAGAGTTTCCCAGAGGATGTCAAATCACAGATTTGGAATGCCCCTTTAGAAAAAGAGTTCCTTTTTGGCAGTTACCTCAGCAGAGGTCATTAAAAGATTAGAAAGATTAGAAAACAAAAGTAAGTTAATGCAGGAGATGAACAGATTTGTCTGTCACCAATCCCTGAATACCAGAAGAATTATACTTTGAGCTTTGGACCTTTCCTCAGGAAACCTTTCAGATAAAATTGGCAAGGTATACTAGACAGCAATTTAAAAATAAATAGGAAAGAGACACCAAAATATAGGGCAATGAAAAAAGAGTGCATGAGTACCTAAGCACTCCATTACATGCCACCCCTCCCCACCATGCCTACTTCTACAAATTAACAGGCAATTTTTCTCTGTTACTTCACACCTGAAAACAAATAGATTATATATGTATTATACCTGGCTCTCCAGTCATTTCCACAGCAAGAGAGATCCTCAGAACTTGCTATTGTTATGGTTCCTCTAGCCAGACTTCACATGTGGAAGAGTTAGAGGTTATTAAAATCTGTATAGACCGAACACCAATGTCTTCAGTTCATTCCTTTTCCAATTCAAAGCTTCATTAATAAAGGACTCCTGTACTGGGCAAATCATATTCATTTAAATATGTATCCCTCTCTTTCTCTTCCCTTTCCAAGTCTGTCAGTCACAGCAGTTGTGTCAGATTCTTCCTGGGGAGCATTATCCAAAGGAAGAAAATGAGATTTAGGAATCCCTTTTCAAGAAAAAAAAACACCAATCTCAACCTAGACCTTGTGGTGCAGCAGGAGCATGTCTGACTCCAGATTAGAAGAAGGTATGTTCAGATCACTTCAGGGTATACTTATTGCCATTCTTGATTGTTGACTTTCCAGCATATTAAGTTAGATTGTGCATATCATGTATATGGCCCCTATCAGTGGGACCACTAAATGTACAGTATGCCTCACAGAGACATTGTACAGGGTTTGAGACTAGGCTGCAATGGAGGAAGGCTCAAAGCTTGTTTGTCAGAGACTTGGCCATATGCTGACAGGAAAATGGGTTAGTCAGTTGTCAGGGACTTCCAAGATGGCTGAACATTGAGTAACAGCTTAATTTCAGCTCTCCCAGTGTGAAAATAGAAACTCAGAAGATAGAGACAATGAACTCTTAATTTTGGGGTAAATTTCAGTAAGTGGCTAGCAAGTGCACTGCCTGGATGCCAGCAAAAAAAAAGAAAGAAATTCAGAGAAACTGAAAGCAAATCAATCACAAAGGTGAGGAAAAATGCTGACTGGGAAGAATTCTGCAGCTTTTCAGTAACAAGCATTACAAGCGCCAGCTTTGATGCAACACGACATCCAGTAACCTACAGGAAATAATAAGTCAATTGTACTTAGAGCTGATTAAAATAAAAGAAACACTGATGGAGTACATCAACTCAAATAATAAAAGGCTGTAATAAATGGAAGAAGCTTTAAACAGATATTCAGACGAGGTAGTAAAACTGCAAAAATCACAGGTTGAAATGAAGAAAAAGCAGGCTGAATATGAGACTGCTCAAGAAGAGATATTTCAAAAAATAATAGAATTAGAGGAGAGCACATAGAAAAAAAACTGAGATTTTCTGCTGTACCAGAGAAGCTGGAAGGAACAGACTGTATTAATTTTGTGAAAGCACAAATAAGCAACTGGACTGGTATTCCACAGCAGGAATTGTTAATTGAAAGGGCACATTGTCTATGCTCCAAACCTGGCCATTAGAAAACAACATAGACCTGTAATAATAAAGATGCAATCCTACCAGAAGAAGTTGATTCTGACAAAACTGTGGCAGAAGGACAAAGTACTAAAAGTGGGAGGCAGTAGAGTGTTTGCGGGAAATGATTACTTACTGTACACCAGGCAGAAGAAAAGTAAATGTATCCCAGTAATCAGGGAATGTTGAGAAGCAGGGGTGAGATTCAAACTGCTATACCCAGCTACATTCAGAATATTATTTCCTGAAGGGACAAAATCATTTTTGATGCAGAATATAGTGAGGAGAAAATGCAGAAGTATGCCCAACAAAAGTGAGCTGTGAAACAGAAGGAGATACTCCTTCTTGTTCTTGTGGTAATAAAGACCACAGGAGAGACTGTGCCAGTGAAACCTTTTCCAGTGTTTCAAAGGAAAATGCTTGAAAGACAGAAAAAAGCCCAAGAGTTGACTAGAACAACTGAGAGTACTTTGGAAAGGATGCAGAGACTGAATTTGAGAAATGAAGATAAGCAGGAATAAAGCCAGCAACTCAGAAATTGACAAATAAATGTGGGAGTACAAAGCACACATTATATTTGTGAAACATGATAGAATAAGAAAATCTGGAAATATTGGACTTTTTTGACTTTGTTAAACGTGTGTGGGACTCAAAAGCATATGCCTTACTTCATGTTATTAACATTTGGAGGAACACTTAGGAGATGGTAAGAGGAAAGAAAGAGTTAACTGTTAAGTAAAAGAAAAATTTGTTCTTAACAATAATATCTTTATAATGCATGAGATAATCTGCATGCTATGAAGTAAGGTTTTCTCAGTTATAGTGGGGATACTAAAGTAAACAGGTGGCCCTTAAATTTCCCTTATTTTATCTTTCTCCTTGTTCAGTTTTAAGAAATATAGGCACTGCAGTGTAAAAAAAGGAAGAAAAGAGAAAAGTCTGGTCAAAAGAGTATGATACAAGAAAACTTTATATGCTTTTTCTCATTCTTGCAGATGAGGATTACAGGATTAAGGCCCTGCCTTGATCTAGTAGCAATTTGTAAGAGAAAGCAAATAAAAAAGAGCATTGAATATAATAAAGCTTTCTTCTAGTAAATAAATAAATAAATGCTTGTAAAAGCAACTCTGTAGCTGGTTCTTATGTCTCCATGGAGATAATCTGACAAAGAACACTAAAACAATACTTATTTATTTCAGTGGCTAAGAGATAATGTTTTCTGAAAGTATTCATGTGTTTTCCCATTCTGTGGCAGGGGTAAAAATAAAACAAAACTAGGCAGCACTTAGTAGAACCACAGGTGTACCGTGCATCGTAGCATGGATAACTTTCCTTGTACGTTAACCCACATCTGTGAGTGTGGCTGTCATTTTGGGATAATTATTCTTATTAGGAGGGTAAAACTTCAGTATTTGAAGATATACATAGTTTTGTGTGTTGGTATTAAGTTAATAGGTTTTAGGGGTGTATAGGAAATGTATTTTTTGAAGGCTTTCAATAAAACAGAAAGTTTTTGAGATGTGACATAGGATATGACAAGAAACAGCTGTATAAATATCAATGTGCCAAACATTAATGCGTGCATGTAACACAAAAGCAGGAACAAGATATTTAACAAAAACACTTTTACAAATAAAAGGTAGGAATAATAACTTTTTAATATAATGATGCTTTCTTTACTATCTTTAAATGTTAATGGTCTCACAGATATATACAAAAAAGAAAGAGGAGTGAAATATATTAAAAAATGTAGAGTGCAAATAGCTATGCTACAGGAGACACGTTTGGAAAGAACTGAACATGTGAATTCGATAAAGAAAGGACCTGATGTCATTTTCATTCATTCCTCAATGAATGGGTTCGGATCTCACCCTCGGATCCGACTTGGCCACTTTTTTTAGATTATAGGATCTGACTCTCGAGCTCCTCCCTTACCCATAACCCTGACTGCTGTGTGACCTCAGATCTCGTTTGCCACCCTTCAGTTTCAGATGGGATTGAGATTTCTCGAACTTGTCATGGGTTTAGTGAGTGCCAAAATTTTATATTGCTTCTCTTAAAATACTTTTTCCTTGGTATTATAAATAGTGTCTACCTTACCTTGTTCCTAAACTTTCTAGGAACCAACTTAAGCTATTTTTCTTTGGTGATCTTTGTTACCATTGTTGGTAACCTTCTTCTTCTGTTATCTCGCTTTGAGGTATTTTTCTAGTCATACCATTGTTGGTATAATTCTTTTCTTTTTTTTAACTTTTCCTTTTCTCCCTTGTTTGTAGGCTTTTGTGAAGCTTTGCCTTATAGTATGACTGAAAAGCCTACCGGTTTCAAAAAGTGAACTTCCTGTGGGCATAATATCCCCAACTCTGATGCCCATAGAGAGTGCATCTGTTGTCTAGGCCTGGCACATTTGGACACCTCCTGCTTCATCTGCATTTTCTTTAATTCCAGGACCATTAGCAATAGGAAGAACAAACTTGCTCTAAAAGGTCTCCTTCCAGCTTCTGCTCCTTCATCTACTATTTCAACATCAGAGGCTCAAACCCTTCTCAGAAATCCAAGGAACCCAGGGAGCACCGAAAATGCTCTCCTGCATGGTCTCCTAAACTAGTGCTTCCTTCAGAGTTAACAAAGAAAATGTCAAAGAATTTTGATCCAAAGTCTTCAGATCTGACACCTACTATTGCCAAGTCTCCTTGGCTGTGTAGTCCAAGGTTTTCCCAGGAGCCTGTATCCCTGAGGTTAAGTTCTCCTTTTCTTCAGGAGACTCCTAAAAAGTCTTCAAGACCACCTTCTACTTCTTCCTCCATTAGGTCCTCCTGATTTCATTCAGAGGCATAGGTGGATAGGATGATGACAATATTTCTTAGAACACAGAACCAGGTAAGGGTCTTACAAGTGTCATCTCCCATTGGATCTATGAGCCTTAAACATGCCTTCCAACCTGTTGTTACTCCTTCTCTAATCTGACCTACCATTTCGGAGCACTCAGATCTCCGAGAGTTAAACAGTCTGATCCGAAGATACTTCTTTCTTCCACTCTGGTGACTTCCCTGATCCAGTGGGTTCCTACTCCCCTGGAGCATGATGGTTCTTGGAGCCAAAGCATTGGAGTCGTATCTGAGGGATTGACTCCAAAGTTTTTGGAGCCATTGCTTCCCTTTGAAGCTTCAGAGTTGGACAGCTCGGCTCCAACTCCTTCCTCAGAATAGAGGGTCAGGGAGGATCTGGGATTTCTGCACTGAGACCCTCAGCTCTGGTTGGATTGTCCTCAACTTCTCCTGTCCTTCTGTCTTCGAGGTGGTGAAGAGGGTTTCCTCTCATCCCAGAGCAGTTTCAGTCAACTCTTGTTCCTTTGGATCCATTTCCTGTTCCCTCGTCAGATCCTGTTTTTGAGTTTACTCATTCTACAACACTGGGACAGCCAGCCTGTTTGAGCTTCCAGAAAGTTCACATCAGAGAATTCCCTGCTTCTTCTGACACCTCTCCAGAACACCCCACTGAAGAGGTTCCTTGGAAGAGGTCATGCAAGAGGTGGCACTTGGATTCCCCACAGGAATCCCTCACAGAAGATACCAATTTTAATGAAGGGGAAGGGTCCCCTAGATCTTCACATGAAGATGTCTCATTTAGAGACATCTCAGAGATCCTTTGCCAGAAAGGTGGTTGGTCTTCCCAAACCCCTTCCCAGGAGGAATCAGTGTTCTTGGAAGCCTTTGGGTCTGGACCATTTACATCTTGAGTTCCCCCCTCCTACGGATGAGCTTATAGACCTTGCCTCCCGCAGGGCATAGAAGGAGCTGGACTCCATGAAACTGATTTCCAAACACCCAGATGAAATTCTGAACACCCCCCCCCCCCAACAGATAACACCGGACCAAAGGAATCCCTGTAGATGACATGGTTGTTACAGCAGCCACCAAAAAGGAGCTGGCTCAATAGATCTCCACTGTCCATCCCCCCTAACAGGGAGTCTAGGGTGTTGGACAGGTTTGGGAAGTGAGTGTATGATTCAGCAACTTTTGCTTTACATTCGCTGAATTACCTGGCACATTTCACTAGGTTACAGTGGGACTTAGTTAAGGAACTGTCTAACTTAACCCATGGGTCCATGTCCACAGAGGAACAAAAGTCCTTTTCCTCATGAGTGGCCAGCCTAGAATCCATTACAAATGGATCCATGAAGTTAATCTTGCATGCAGCTGAAGGTTTCTTATGGGTGCCCAGTTCAGGCATAGCCATTAGGAGACATGCATGGATGCAGTTTTGCATTTTGTGGAGCCTTTCAAGGTGTCATTATTTAATGCTCCTTTTGATGGATCTTCTTTGTTTGGGCCCACCATTAAAGAGACACTTTTTGGCTGAACAAGATGGAAAGACCTTGTCTGCTGTGGGAGTCCGCTTTTTTACTCTGCATAGACCTTTTTCTAGGAATCAACACAGTGGTAAAAAGATGTGGTTCTGGAAATCTCAAGGACCTTTCCAAGGGTCACACTGCCCAAGGGACAGAGGAGGTCCACAGACTCAAGGGTTTCAAAATTTATTTTTGGACAGATCTTTTCAACACTCCTGAAAGGTTGCCTGAATGTCCCTCTCTGGAGGCAGTCTGGCAGCACTTGTACTTGCACCTAAAAGCCTGGATAGCCATCAGAAAACAGTCATGAGTTCAAAGCATCTAATCCAGAGGACATTTCATTCCCTTTTTACAAGTTCCTCAAAAGAAAAGAAAATGTCTTCTTGATGTTCCACCCAATCAGAGGGAGTTAGCAGCTCCAAAGATTCAAAAGCTGCTGGACAAAGGAGTCATCCAGGAGGTTCCCCCAGACCAAAGAGGATTTGGAATTTACTCAAGGATCATTTTAGTGCCAAAGAAAACAGGGGGCCTGAGACCCATTTTGGATCTCAATTATTTGAACCAGTTGGTAAAGAATTCCAAATTCTAGATGGTCATGGTTCAGTCCATTTTGCCTCTCATGCAGAAGGATGACTGGATGTGCTGTCTATCTTCAAGATGTGTACTATCACATCAAAATGAACAGGCACTCTCAAAGATACCTACACTTGTGGCTGGGAGCCAGTCATTATTAGTTCAGAGCCCTGCCCTTTGGTCTCACTACAGCCCCCAGTGTGTTCAACATATGCATGGCAGTGGTAGCAACTCATCTAAGACTGCTCAGATTCAGAGCGTTTCCTTACTTAGACGACTGGCTGCTCACCACACTGACAAGGCATCTTCTGGAAAGAGCCAAGGATTACTTACTCCAAATATGTCATTCTCTGTGAATTGCAATCAGTCTGGCCAAATCACAACTTCAACCACTTCAGGTATTGGAGTATAAAGGGGCTTGTCTAGATACAGTCAGTTTTCTAGCTCTTCTGCTTCAAAACAGAGTTCTTACTTTGAAATCGCATGCCAGATAGATATTTTCTCACCCCTGTACCCCAGCAAGAATGATACTGAAAGCCCTAGGATTCTTGGCTGCTGCAATAACTTTAAAATCCACTGCTTATCTTCATATGAGAATTCTTCAATGGACTCTAGTAGTGTAATGATGCTTTTATCAACATCCCTTACGACATCTGATAAAGTTATCTCAGGTTAGCAGAAAATCCCTGTTCTGGTGGATACACTTTGAAGAAATTTGTCAAGGGTGTCCATTTATTCTTCCTCCCTCGATTGCCACATTGACCACGGATGCCTCCCAGTTGGGGTGGGTGGGATATTACTTGCGATGTCCCCAAAAGAGACCAATTTGCATATAAATGTCATGGAGATGAGAGAGCTGCTTCTAGCATTGCAGGTCCTTCAGAGCTCTCTTCCACTAGGAACTATTGCTATTCAAACGTAAAACATGTCAGTAGTCTAGTACATCAACAAACAGAGGAACCAGATCCTATCCCATGTGCTGAAAAGCAGTAAGGGTTTAGCAGTGGGTGATCGCCTCCAGCCTCTAACAACAAATGCAGCAGGCTCTTTTCCCTAATTCCCCCTCAGTCACATTCACCAAGAGATGCTCTAGTCCACATTTGGCCCCTCTGTTCTCTTTTAAACTTACCCTCTCCTGCCTCTAATACCCAAGTTTCTTCATAAAGTTTTCCAGTTAAAGAGCAAAGTAATCCTCATTGCCCCTACTGGCCTTGACAAGTGTGGTTTCCCTTCCTATATTCTCACCTAGTATGTCCTCTTTGTACACTGGATCCCAGTCAAGACCTTCTGTCACACCCATCACGAATGATTCATCTGGATGTCTCAGACCTCAGGTTGACCACATGGTTTCTCCAATTCCAATGATGGCTAGACAGTGCAGGCTTTACTCCCCAGTTTGCACAGTTCTTGTCTGGTCCCATAAACCTTCAGCTAGGAAGATTTATAAGAGCAAATGGAAGAAATTTTCTTTTTGGGGTCATCAGAGAGAGTTGAATCCTTTCACTGCACCACTTCTGGCTATTTTATATTTCCTTGCCTCCATCTTTCAAGGCAGAGCAAGCTTCCCCTCTATCAAAGTTCACTTAGCAGCCATCTCCAATTACTGCATCTGAGGTAATGCTTTTCCTTTAGCTTCATCTAAGTTATGTAAGGCCTTTTCTTAAATGTAACTTTTTACTGAGGCCTCTAATTAGGGACCCCACTCCACCTTGGTGCATCCACCTTTTGAACCGTCCACTAAAGTAGACCTTACGTTTCTAGCTTGGAAAATGGTATTTCTGGTGGTTATAACTTCAGCAAGACGAATGTCTGAACTCCAAGCACTCTCTTTGAAACCACCATATTGGATTTTTCACAGGGATAGAGTTAGCTTATGCACTAACCCTTCTTTTTGACCAAAAGTTGCCTCTGAAACAAACATCAACTAGTTGATCGAATTACCAGTTTTCTTTCCTAAGCTTGACAATAAAGGAGATTATACCCTTCATCTTTTAGATGTACATAGGCAACTTTGGTTTTACCTTCACAGGACTAAGAAATTGAGGAAACTGATTAATTATTTGTCTGCTTTTCTAGTGCTAAGATGGGAAGACCAGTTTCAAAAATTACTTTAGTCAAATAGATAACAGATTGTTTTTCCTATGCTTATTGTTTGAGAGGTTTAACCTTGCCAAGACAACCAAAAGCTCATTCAGCTAGGTCAATGGCTACATCAGCTGCCTTTTTGGCTAGAGCCTCCATTGATATTTGTGCAGCTGCCACATGGTCTAATGCTCATACTTTGATTTCTCACTACAAATTGGATGTTATCTCCAGAAGCAGAGCTGCATTTGCTTCTGAGGTTCCCTGGAACATCCTTTCATGAGGGCCACCTAAGTTTAATGTAGCTGTGGACTCTGTCCCATACATTGAGGAATGAATGAAAATGACAACATCAGATATAAAAGTTATGTACTCACCATTACAATGCATCTGTGCTGTTGTCCATTTTCATTCTTCCCCAACATCCCTCCCACCTTCCCCTATCCATATCTTCGAGAGACACCTAATGGAGTTGTTGATAGGAACCTTAGATGTTAAGTTGTCTGTCTCGCCTTTGTTCTTGCTGGTTGGGATCGGAGCCGATCCTCGGCTTTGACTCGGCCATCTTCTATAGCTCGAAAGCTGTTTACTGGCTCGTGACTGCCCCTTATCCCATGATGCCTAGCGATAGCTACCCAGATCTCGTTTGCCGGTTCAGCTGTGAGGTGTCGTTTTTCTGGCTCAGGCTCGTATAAAGTTTTTCCGTATAACTTTCTTCCTCTAGAATTGTATTTTTTCAGTGTTTTATTGCTAACATTTAGTCTTGTTTTTTGTGATAGCTAGTGTTTAATTGTAGTATCCCTTCCTTTCCTTGTAGAACTCATTTAACTTAGAGAGTTCTCCCCCGCCCCTCCCCCATCTCTTCTTGTCAGGTTAGCCATTTAGGTTAGAGGCTTTCCTTCTACCTTTCTTTCATAGGCTAGCCATTTAAGTTAGAGGCTTTCCTATCAAAAAAAAAAAAAAATCCTTTAGCTTAGTCCCCTAGTACAGTATGTTTTTGTGTAGACTATATTTTGCTTTGGTAGCTGTTGTGGTAATTGTTGTTTCCTTCTTTCAGAATGTCAAAGGAATCCAAAGTGTCTGGATTCAAGAAGTGTGACTCATGCTGTCAGAAAATGTCTCTGACAGATGGGCACACTTCTTGCGTCTATTGTTTAGGCGCTGTGCACCTGCAGGACACTTGTTCTATCTGCCATGTATTTAGTCCAAGAGTCCTGCAGGAGCATAAGAATAAGCTTATTCTTAGGGGTCTTTTAAAGCCCCAGGATTCACCTGCCAAGACACCTCAGCCTGTGAAATCCCCTAAATCTACCAAGCCATCAGCTCCAAGTTCGGAGCCGTCCTCGGTTCAGACTCTACCCTCTACTTCGGTTTCGGCTGGCACCGATAAGACTATCTCCCCCGTCGGCTCCATCAGAAACTTCGGAGCCTTCGCGGAGCCATAAGAGGCTGAGGTCCCCTTCATTGGAATCGGTACATTCTGCTCCTCTGTCTCCCTTGCTTCAGAGCGAGCGCAGTCACAGATCCTCTCACTCCTCTCGATCCTCTAGGCTGTCTGATCATGATGTGGAGAGAGTGATCAGTAGGTTGCTAAAGTCGTAGGCACTTGCCAAGATGTTGTCCAGCCCTCCTCAACAGGTGTCGGCTCCGTCCACTTCTATCGATGTTCCTCCTCCGACTCTAATGAGTTCGGAGTTCGTTGGGGTTTGAGTAGTGAAACCGTCGGCTCTGATAACTCTATCTCCTTTGGTTCCTTCGTTGGCTCTGATCCCCTCGGTGGTGCCGTCCGTCGAGAGATCTGGGCGCCGGGGCTCCCTCGTCGGCTCTGAGGGGGCGAGTGGCATCAGACCCTTTTCCGACCCTGTTCTCCCTCTCGGAGCTTCGATGCAGGTGAGCTAGGCTCCTACATCGGCCTTAGAGCCGTCTCCCTCGGTGTGGAGAAGGATTCAGATTTCCACTGAACCGGAGCTTTCTCTGCATCGTGGCAGGGACACCTTTGATGTCATGAGGAGTGTGCTGGCCACTGAGTCGACTCCACTATCGGCCCCACCGGCTCCATCCCCTGTAGTGCCTGTGCCAACCTCTGCTCCTCCTCCAGACCCCAAGCGTAGGTGCTCCAGGGCACCCCATTGGGTGTTTCCTCTTCTTCTGAGGCCTCCCCTGATCATTCAGAGGACCCCCCCTCGTAAAAAGAAGTGCAAGAGGAAGCACATTGACTCCCCTGAGTCTGTCACTTCTGATACAGATGCAGTAATGGAAGTTTCAAAATGAATCGGAAGGGTCCCTGAGATCCCCCTCTGAAGATGTTTCCTTCTCGGACATCCTAGAAATGCTTAAGCAGAGGGGGAACTGGAATCCCCTAGCCCCTACCGAGGATGAGTCTGTATTTCTGGATGCATTCGATTCCCGACCTTCCACCTTCTGGGTTTCTCTGCCTTTCGATCCACTTATGGCAGTGGTGGCTCGAAAGGCTTGGTCAGCTCTGGATACAGTGGAACCATCTCCGAGGAGACCTGGCAAATTCATCACAGCACCCCAGGACAAGCAGTTCCTTACCAAAAGTGTTCCTGTTGATGCCATGGTGGTAGCAGCAGCCACCAAAAAAGAGTTAGCGGAAACCTCTGTGTCTGTCCATCCTCCTAACAAGGAGTCTAGGACCATGGACAGATACGGGAAGCGAATGTTTGCTTCAGCGACCTTTTCTATGAGGTCACTGAACTACTTATGTCATTTTACCTGGCATCAGAGGGATCTCCTTAAAGAGCTCGGAGATACCCTTCAAGATCCATCAGCTGAGGGGGGCTCAAGCTAAAGTAGCTTCCCAGCTGGTGACGCTTAATTCTGTAGTTAACTCCACCATGAGGTTAATTTCCTATGCAGCCGATGGTGCGAGTAGGGCCACAGGTACGGGTGTGGCCCGTAGGAGGCATGCATGGATGCAGCTGTGTAATTTTGCGGAACCCTTTCAAGCGTCATTCACCAACACCCCCTTTGATGGTTCCTTTCTTTTTGGACCACAGGTGAAAGACACTTTGACTAGGTGTGAGCAAGAAGGCAGGACTCTCTCTGCCTTGGGAGTCCATTTTTCCACTCCTTCTAGACCGTACCCCAAAGGTCAGAAGAGTGGCAAAATGTGGTTCCAAAAATCCCAGGGAGCCTTGCCTGACACACGTAGCGATTTTTCCTCCTGGGGCAGAGGGGGAAACAATAACAACAGACACCGCCCTCGTGGCAGAGGGGGTCCGCAGATCCAGGGCAACAGAGAATCTTTCTCTGATAAGCCCTTTCAGCATCCCTGAAGGGTTGCCCGGCTGCTCACCTCTGGAGGCAGTCGGGGGAAGACTTTCACTGTACCCAAAAGCCTGGCAAGATTTAAAGCAAGACAGATGGGTACGGTCCATTATATCCAGAGGTTACAAAATTCCCTTCTAAAAACCCCCCTTACCATTAAGGAAATCCCTTCCAGATGTTCCACCCAATCTGAAGGACCAAGCAGTAATAGAAGTTTCAAAACTGCTAGAAAAAAGAGTCATCCAGGAAGTCCCGGCAGACCAGCATGGATCCGGAACTTACTCAAGGTTCTTTTTGGTACCAAAAAAGACAGGGGACTGGAGACAGATTCTGGATCTCAGCAGACTAAACATGTCTGTACAAAGAACAAAGTTTCGGATGGTCACACTACAGTCCATTCTACCCTTTCTGAGTCAGGGCAATTGGATGTGCTGTATAGATCTTCAGGACGCGTACTACCATATCAAGATGGACAGGCGCTCCAGGAGATTTTTTCGCTTCCGGCTGGGAGCCAGTCATTACTAATTCAGAGCTCTGCCCTTTGGTCTCACCACAGCCCCCAAGGTGTTCACCAAATGTATGGCAGTGGTCACGGCTCACCTGAGACGTCGAGGATTCCAGGTGTTTCCATATCTAGACGACTGGCTCCTCACTGCTACTACCAGGCATCAACTTCGTCAAGCCAGGGACTACACAATCACTATCTGCTCCCAGTTAGGCATTACAATAAACTTCGAAAAATCTGCCTTGTTGCCCTGTCAATCTATCACCTACATAGGCGCAGACTTAGACACAAGGAACATGTCCGCAAAGCTACCGCCAGAAAGGGTGTCTAGAATTCGTCAGCAAGTACAAATTCTGATGCAGAGCAAAAGAATCCAAGTCAGGTTCGTCCTTCAAACTCTGGGTTCCATGGCAGCAGCCATTCTTTTAATCCCACTGGCCCACTTTCACATGAGGATCCTTCAGTGGCTTCTGTTCACACAGTGGTCTTTCCAACAGCTGCCCATGTCTCACATGATCATGATTACAGAAGCATGCAAAAGGCACCTTTCCTGGTCGATGGTCTCCCCACTAGTGACTCAGGGCAGACCCTTCATTCAGCTCCCTCCGGTAGCCACAGTGACCACAGACACCTCCATGATAGGGGGGGGGGGGGCGTTATCAGGGCAGGACAATCCAAAGCACTTGGCAGCCTCACGAGTACCATCTGCACATAAACGTCCTAGAAATGAGAGCCGTGCTCCTAGCGTTGCAAGCCCTTCAGGACTGTCTTCCTTCTGGGACCATTGCAATTCAAACAGACAACATGTCAGTGGTGTGGTATATCAACAAGCAGGGCGGAACCAGGTCCTACCCCCTGTTTCGAGAAGCACTCAGACTGTGGCAGTGGGCGATTTCCTCCCAACGTTTTCTGATTGCGACACACATCCCTGGGAGGTCCAACGTCATAGCGGACAGGCTCAGCAGGGCTATCCTCATGCCTCACGAGTGGTCTCTGAATCAGGAAGTTGCGGATCTTATCTTCCGCAAATGGGGATGGCCTTGTTGCAGTCTCTTTGCCACCCTCTTCAACAGCAAGTGCAACAACTACTTCTCCCTTCTTCCGCTTCCAGGTCACTCACCCAGAGACGCTGTAGTCCACGATTGGCCTCAGAGACTTCTTTATGCCTTTCCTCCATTTCCCCTGATTCCAAAACTCATACAGAAAGCAAAATCGTTGGGTTGCAAAATGATCCTCATTGCCCCTACTGGCCTCGACAGATATGGTTCCCATTCCTGCACCGTTACCTTCTCAATCAGCCTTGGACTGTGGATCTGATTCCAGTCCTACTGATTCATCAATCAGGCGGGTTGCATCAATCCCTCCAAACCCTCCAGCTCACAGCTTGGTTGCTCCACTTCCAACCTTAGCCAGGCTTCCCAGCATTTCCCCGGCTGTATGTGAGATTATTGTCTCCTCTCACAAGTCCACAACCAGAAAAACTTATGCTAGTAAAGGGAAACGTTTTTCTTGTTGGGCAGAGGCTAGTCCATGAAATTCTGGAATTCCTAGCACAACTTTTTCATTCCGGCTCCGCTTCTGCTACAATCAGGGTTCAATTAGCGGCCATTTCTAATTTTTATGCTGGTTTGTCAAATTCAAACATTATGTCTCATAAGCTCTGTAAAGCTTTTTGAGAGGGACCACTCTCCTTAGGCCTCCAGTGAGAGATTCCCCTCCTCCTTGGGACCTTAATCTGGTACTAACTTCCTTAACTCTGCCCCCTTTTGAACCAGCAGCATCCTGCTCCATTAAGTTTCTATCTTGGAAGACACTCTTTCTGGTAACTATTACTTCAGCCAGATGCGTCTCTGAACTTCAGGCACTATCTGTTCGTCCTCCATACTTGGTTTTTCATAAGGACAGGGTTGCTCTGAGGACTAATCCTTCGTTTCTTCTGAAAGTCTGCTCAGAAACTAATTTAAACCAATCTATAGACCTTCCTGTGTTTTTCCTTAACCACACCAACAAGACAGAGTACAAATTACACCAATTGGATGTTCATAGACAATTGCGTTTTTACCTGCACAGGACTAAGGAAATAAGGAAGTCGGACCAACTGTTCCTTTCCTATGCTCTAGGCAAACAAGGTCTCCCAGTTTCCAAGGTGACCTTATCCAGGTGGTTGTTTCACACTATTACTTTCATTTATCAATTAAAGAAGAAAGAGTTACCTATCAAACCAAAAGGTCATTCTACTAGGGCCTTGGCCACCTCTGTAGCCTTCCAGTCTAGGTTGCACATGGATTCTATCTGTGCAGCTGCTACGTGGGCAAATCCTCATACCTTTATTTCTCATTACAAGCTAGATATGGTCTCCAGGAACAGAGCTGACTTTGGTTCCACTGTTCTGAAGAGTCTTTTCCAATGAGCTGCCCAGGACTGTAGGTGCTAGGGATGCTGTCCCAACCAGCAAGAACGAAGGCAAGATAGACAACTTAACATAAAGAAGTTATGTACCTACCATAACGTTCCATGTTAGTTGTCTTCATCTCGCCTTCTTTCTTGTGTCCCACCCTCCGTCCCCCTGTCCTATTGGACCGAGAGGAGTTCTGGTTTCACTGGCTGAGTGTTTTTCTGGTTTGTTTCCTCTACTGACTTAGAGAATATGACAGGTAAACTCAACCTACTTGTTAGGACAGGTTTATTATAGGTTCATAGGTTCATAGGTTGGTACTGGGCTATCTGTCCGAAGGCATATATTAGCCCAGCCATGTTGTGCGGTATTCACCACCCCTTTAGTAGTTTCCTAGACGCTTGTACTAGCAGCTAGTACCCTTGGCCCCTATCTAGTAGTGCTGTTGGTGTGATCCCCGGTGTGAACTTTCTGTTACCCATCCACTCATCAAGGTTCCTCTTGAAGTGTGATAGTGAGGGGCTCTGTCTTATGTAGATCGGGACCCTGTTCCATAGTAAGGGAAGTCTCTGCGAAGGGAATCTATCCCTCCAGCATGTTCTATTCATTGTTGTGTTGAGGTTTATATCCCTAGAGCGTGTAGCTCGAGTAGATTTGGGTTTGCTAAGATGGAGCATGTTCAACAATTCTGGGTTGGACATGGCTCTGTACGTTAGACAGAGATCACCTCTGAGAAAGCGGAATGCAACAGAGAACAGTCTTAGCTTTTTCAATCGTGCTGCATAGGGCAACTGTTTGAGGCCAGTAATCCTCTTGGTTAGGCACCTTTGTGGTCTCTCCAGCTGCTGGAGATGTCTAGCCAGGTACATTCCAATTGGTGCATTGTACTCAATAATGGGTCTGATGAGGGAAGAGTAGAGGGGCACCATTACATCCTTAGATCTTGATGCGAACCCTTTCTTGATCAGATGGGTCACATAGAAGGATTTTCTAACCACTTTGGCAACATGGTTATCAAAGGAAAGCTGACCATCTACTTGGGTCCCTAGATCTCTTATTTCTTCTTCAGATTTCAGGGGATTACCTCCTATGTTTTAGTTTGCCGGTACTCTGTTTTTTCCAAAGGGGATTACTATGCATTTTTTTGCATTTAGCTTGAGACCATGGCTTTGTCACCATGCATCAGTCTCATTTAGGCCCTTCTGGAGGATCTCCATGTCGGCCAGAGACTGTATTATAGCACCCAGTTTGCAGTCGTCCACAAACTTAGTCAGCCACAGCCCTTCCATGCTTGCCTGTACTTCTGAGAAGTATATGCCAAACAGGAGGGGCCCCAGGGCAGAGCCCTGAGGCACACCACTCGTTACTGGTCTGGATTCGGACATAGATCCCACTACTCTTACTTTATGAGATCTATCTGAGAGCCAGTTTGCGATCCATCTTGTGACATAAGGGTTTATGCCCAGGCTGGTGAGCTTATCAATAATACCTGAATGGGGAATGGTGTCAAATGCTTTAGCAAGGTCAAGGTAAGCCGTGTGTACCTCCTTTCCCTTATCTATAGCCTGAGTAACTGTCTCAAAGAAATCCACCAGGTTCAGAAGGCATGATCTGCCCTTGACGAAGCCGAACTGTGTGGGGTCCAGCGACTGGAGGTTCCCAATCTCTCCATTTATGAGTTTCAAAATGATTCGCTCCATAGCCTTACAGATCAGACTGGTGAGGCTTATTGGTCAATAGTTCCCAGGGTCAGTTGTGGCCCCACCCTTGTGTAGCGGGACCACCATTGCCTGGCTCTCTGGCTATGTCTGGGGTTAGCTATTTCAGATGAGATCTGGGTAGCTATCGCTAGGCATCATGGGATAAGGGGTAGCCTCAAGCCAGTAAACAGCTCTCGAGCTATAGAAGATGGCCAAGTCGGAGCCGAGTATCCCAGCCAGCAAGAAAGAAGGCGAGATGAAGACAACTAACATGGAACGTTATGGTAGGTACATGACTTCTTTTTCCTGTTTGAGCTCCTGATCTTTCAACTATCACTTTTTTGTTATATTTAGGTTGTGATACCTTATAGTGATGATGCGTAATAGCAGCAAACTTTATCTGAGGTAACAGGGGCGTTATGAGTAAGGGAAGAGCTCGAGAGTTGGATCCTAGAGTCTAAAGAAAGTGGCCAGGTCAGATCCAAAGCTCGGAGCCAAACCCATTCTTTGAGGAAGAATGAAAAGGACAACACGGATGCATAGTTATGGTGAGTAAATAACTTTTATTTTTCAGGATGGTTATTCGTTGGAATACCGGAGACAAAGGAAAAGAGGATTACTTATATTAATTGCAAGTGGAGCTCCAGCAGTGATAGAAGAGGATAATGGTAGATTTGTAGTACTAAGGGGCTACTGCCTATCTGTTGAAAAGAGAGAAATTTAAGGAATGGGTAGTGGAAATTAATTTGAGAGTTATTAGAGAAGATAGAAATTTTTCTGGAACTATAGCTAGGAAGTGGAATAAAATTAAAGTGAAGTTTAAAATAGAGTGGAAATAAAAGAAAGAGAGACACTATTATTCAGAGAGACTGATGAGTGTTAAAGTATTACAGAACAGGGGGAATCTCACAGAACAAGAAGAGGAGCAATTACAAAATGCTAAGCAGAAAATAAAAGATTACCTCGATAGTATGCATACATTTAGACAGATTGCTGCTAAGCAACTGTTTTTTGATAATAATGCCAAAGCACAAAAACTTGTAGCGGAATGACTTAAGCAACAAAAAGTAGAAAGGGTTGTCGCCAAGCTTAGGGAGCCTATAACAAAGAAAACAACAAGAGATCTTGTAGAGGTACTAGAAATATTTTGAGAATTTTATGAAAGTCTGTATAAAGCAGAGAAATATGGGGATCAAGAAAAGGTACAAATAGAAATATTTACAGAAGCATTAAATATGCCAAAGCTAGAGGTAGATGAGGCTCAGTTACTAACAGGTAGGATAGGAGGAGATGAGATAAAAATGGTGATGTACAACGAATCCACAGGAAAGTTCTCAGGAGTAGATGGTATTCCTGTGGAAGTTTGGAAACTAGGAGGGAAAAAATGACAAATATCTGGAATGTTTTGTTTAGCAGTATTTTAAGAGGAGGAGAACACCAGTATCCTGGAAGAAAGTGGTGGTGGCTGTAATACCTAAAGAGGGTAAAGACCCATCAAATCCAGCTTCATACAGGCCCATTTCAATCTTAAATCATGATTATAAAGTGTGTATGCCTATAATGGCTAAAAGAATGACAAAGGTGATGCCAGAATTGATAGATTGATAGACAGATTGATAGATGGTTTTGTGGTGGGTAAGCAAACATTTGACAACATTAACAGAACATTAATGATCCAGAGAGAAGCTGAATGTAAGAAAATACCACTGTTGTTGGTGCATCTTGATGCAGAGAAAGCATTTGACAGAGTTTATGGAGTTTATGAGCAGGACAATGGAAGCATTTGCATTCCCTGATAAAATTATTAGGTTGATTAGGAGAATATATGAGGGGTCGAAGGTGAAAATTAAAGTGGGTGGATTCTTCTCACATAATTTCTGTTTGAGCAGAGGAACCAGGCAGGGGGTGTCCTCTTTCCCCTTTGTTATTTGCACTATATTTAGAAATATTCACAAAGAACATAAGAGACTCAGAAATTCAAGGATATAATTGGTATGGTAGTCAAAAAAATCTGGCTGTATTTGCACATGATATTATTTTATACCTGATAAAACCAGAAAAGGACATTTCAGTGTTGTGGAATATTTTGAGGCAGTTCCAGATCTTTTCAGGATAAAAAAATAATGAATTAAAACAAAGCCAATAGCGTTAAATTATGTACCCACACACAAATTGGTTCAGAAATATCCATATTTATGAGGGCACGATAAATTGAAATCCTTAGGAATATGGATTAAAAAGGATTCTGGTGTGGAAGCTAAGGATATGTGGGATGAGACCAAGCAAAAGATAATACAAAAACTGAGAAATTAAAAGCTTTGTTACATGTATATGGATAGCAAGATAGAAGCAGTTGAAATGTTTTAGTCCCTTTAGTTTTATACATAGGTTAGGCATATTTTTATCAACCAGAGGAGAAGTTGTGGATAGCAATTAATAAAGAGCTGAAAGATTTTATTTGGGAGGAGATGACAGCAAGAATCAAGTGGAATAAGCTGATTCTTCCAGTTGAACAAGGCAGTTTGGGATTACCTGATTTGAAGGGATACTTTAGAGCTACACAGTTAAGGCTGCAGTGCATAGCACAAGCAGAAACATATAATTCAAAGTGGAAAGTGATAACGATGAATTGGGGGAAGCTCAAGAAACAAGGAGAGATTGGGATTTTAGATGCAGATCCTTAAAGGAAAGTAACAATAACCATACAGAATATTATATTCATAAAGTAACAGAACATATTCTAAGGACTAAGCCAACACGGGAATGGAGAAAGGAGATTCTGCCAATAGCGGTGACTGCAATTAGGGATACAAACAAGAGGCAAGAGTGGTCTGGAAATTATTGGAAAAAACTGGCAAAAACACCAAGGTATTGGGAGCAAATAAAGGTAATAGAATGGGAAGAGGCCAAGAATTTATTTGGACTGCATGCTATCAATTGCCTTCCCTATCAAGCATTGATATCAGAGTATAGGGAAAGACAAAAAAAATAGGAGGATCTTAAATGAAAGACCAACACTGGTAGAGTTTTTATTAGACTCCAGAACAGAAGCTGCTGTTAAAACAGGAATAATTAGTAAAGCATACAAAATATTGTATAATAACTATAAGACTCAATCAGAGGAGGTTAGAAAAATTTGGGAAGAGAGACTGGACAAGCAGTTCAGAAAGAAACAATGTGAGGATATATGTATGTCTCCCAAATATGCAACAAAGTCTAGAAGTTTTAGTATCTTTGCTTGGAAGGGTTCACATAGGTATTTTAGACTCCAAGTAATTTTTCCTCAGGCAGACAGCAATTGTTGGAGGTATGATGGGGAAGAAAGAGATAACTGGGAACATATTTTCTGGGAGTGTAATGAGCTGGCCGACTTTAAAGATTTAATGCAGACTGCTCTGTCAGAGATACTGAGTGAGCAAATTGGTATAACTGAGGAAGTTGCTTTTGAGCTACGATAAATTACCTAGACATATGAAGGCCTTGCTGAGTCTAATTATGGTGGCTGCCAAGAAAGCAATTACTAGAAAATTGAAATCAAAGTCTAAACCAACTTTACTAGAAGTAGTGAATATAGTAACAGAGACAAAACAACTGGAATTGGGATTTTTAGAAAAGGGTAGGATTAAATTACATAAAAAATGGGAATTGTGGGAACAGTACATGCAGAGGAAGAACTAAGTTTAAAAGAAGGCAGGATTTGAATGAGCTATGTAATGTTTGAATGACAATGACTGGATTTATTATAAGAAGTATTATGTCAGTATGATGTGTGATATATAATGTTTGCAACTAAACAATATGGTTTGTTTTCATTTATATAAATGTATGATTGCCTGTGTTATATGTGCTCATTTAATAAAGATGGTTATTGTTTAAAAAAGGTACAGGGTTTGTTTCTGGCCTCTGGTTATTGACTAGGTTTGTAATAGTCTGTAGACTGATAGTCTAGTATTTACTTGTGAACCTCAGAAATTATAGCTCTGATAAAAGCATTAAAAGTCTTTAATCAGCTGTGGATTATGGGACCACTAATAGTAATTACGGACAATGCCACAGTGATGTGATACATAAACAAATAAGGTGAAACCATGTCTTAACCCCCCCCCCCCCCCCCCAGTACTAGTTAACCATGAGTGCTTGGGAGTTGGCAGCTCAGCACAATGTCTCCATACAGGCAACTTACATTCTTTCAGAGCAAGACATTCTTACAGATTTCTGTGCAAATCCAAGACAGACCATCATGAATGGATGTTATATGCAGAGATTTTTCAAGAGATTGACAGCCTGTGGGGAATTCCTCAAGTAGATCTGTTTGCCTCCATTCATAGCAGACAGCTACAGAAATTTTGTACCACACATGGAACAAAGATTCCTTTTCTTTCCTATGGAAGGGAATGCTCCCCTTTGCTTTCCCCCATTTCCTTTTCTGTACTAAAGATCAAGAAGGTTCAAGGAATTATTTTTTTTTTTTTAACATTTGTTGACCGGGAAAGTCCGACTAGGTTCCACAGAGCCTGTTTTCAGCGGAGGCCCGGGGAGAAATGCTCCAGATACTGGATACAGGATACTCCTGGTAACTCCCTTTTGGTTGAGATAACAGTGGGTCTCCCTTTTCATTCACCTGATCAGGGGCAGTTAGCAAACCCTTTGCTCACATAATGGGCTTTCTCACATAGGACACAGGATTTCTCATTCACCCCACCATTCAGAACCCACACCTGACTCTATGAAAGATATTTTTAAACACCGTTATGACATTAACACTCAAGACAAATCAGGCATAATTTAACAGGAAACAAACCATACTAACATATTTTCTATTGACATAATTCTACATCTCATATCTTTTCTTTCCAAGTAAATGCCATTAGTCCATTACATAAATCACTTAATTCATGCCTTCCAATAAACCTCATTCCTCCTCACCCTGAACATTATTATGCATGTGTTGTTCACATAATTTCCATTTATTTGTATGTCATTTGCTCCTTCCCTTTTGTAAAAATCCATCTTCCAGTAGGTTTATCTCTTTTATAATATTCACTACTTCAAATACAGTTGGTTTAGACATTCGTTTTAATTTTCTAATTACTTTTTTGGCAGCCATCAGAATTAAACTTAAGGCTATACTGTGTCTAGGCAAATGTGATCCTGTGTCCCAACTCAAAAGAATAATTTCCTTAGTTACAGCCATTTGCTTACCCAATATTTCTGACAGAGTTCTCTGTAGAGAATTTTTAAACTCTACCAACTCATTACATCACACCTCCAACATTTGCTATATGCCTGAGAAAAAAGTATTTTATGTCTGCATGGAGTATAAAAAACACCCGGCAAGGAAACTAAACCTCCTGGACATTGTTGCAAACTTGGAAGCCGTACACGTGTCCTCCCATTGGTCGCTTGTAAATTGCTTTTCCAGTCTCTCTTCCCAATCATTTCTAACTTTCTCTCATGTATTCTTATAGCTATCATGCAGTATGTTGTATGCCCTATTAATTATCCATTTTTTAACAGTAGCGTCTACCCTACATTCAACTACAAACACCTACCAGACCAGGTCTTTAACTTAAGATTCCCCTACCCCTTTCTGTTTGCCTATACTCTGATGCCAATCCAGGTATCTCTATTCTGCAGTCCAAATGTCTTCTTGGCCTCATCTAACTCTTGTTACCACTCCCTCTCTAGTTATTTGCTCCCAATACCTTGGTTTCTTTGTCAGTTTTCTCCAGTAAATTCCAGCCCCTTCTTGTCTATTTTCTGTACTCCTACTTGCAGTCATCCTGTTGGCAAAATCTCTGTTCTCTGTCTGATGTTGGCTTATTTCTTAAAATACATTCTGCTACTTTATGAATCTAATATTCTGTATGGTTGTTATTATTTGCCTTAAGGATCTGCATCCAATATCCAGTTCCCTCTTCACTTCTTTTCTTGAAATCCCCCATTATCCCTTTCTATTTTTGAATTACAAGCTTGTGTATGTGTTACAGAAGTAGAGAGAACAAAAGGTTGGGGCACATAAGAGAGGAATACCAGCTAGAGAGAAATTTATAATGAGAACACTTTTGGTATAGTAAACACATATAAGAAACTACAGAAGAAAACCGGAAGAGAGGAGCAAACACTGTGGTTCATATACAGAGAGAAACAAAGAAGTAAAGGAAGAATTACAAAGGGGTTGTTAGGAATAGTGAAGAGATGATTAAGGTTAGGGGAGAATAAGTGGAGCTCTAATTGTATAGCTCTCCAATATCACTTAAAATCAGGTAATACTAAACCATCTTATTGTATTGGAAGGAGCAACTTATCCCGCTCAACCCTTTGTTCCAGGATAAATTCTTTTAACATTTTATATATTTTAGTCCACAATTTCTCCTGTGATTGATAAAAATATGCTTGACCTGTATTTAAAACTGAAGGTACTAAAAACATTTTCACTGCTTGTATCTTACTATCCATATCTATACACAAGAGCTTCCAGATCCTCATTTTTTTGTATTATCTTTTAGTCTCTTCTTGTGTATCTTTAGCTGCCGTAACTAAAGCCTTATTGATCCATATTCCTACATAATTCTGCTTATCATGTTCCCATAAATATAGGTATTGCAGAACAGATTCATGTATGGGTACATAATTTATGGCTGTAGCCTTTGTTTTATCTTCATTCATTTTATATCAAAAAATAATTGAAACCATCTCAAAATGTTCCACAACACTGAGATGTCATTTTCTAGATTTATCAAGTGCAATATAATCTTCTTCTTCTTTTGGATTTTCCCATTAGGGGTCAGCACAGCAGAACACCAGTCTGTAGAACAACTGGCAGTAGAGTCTTACAGTGTCGAGCTGCCAGCCCAGTGCCCAACCTTCCACAGAAGGCACACACATGCACACACTCACACCTAGGGCCAATTTAGAGTGTCCAGTCCTCCTGCAGCATATCTTTGGGATGTGGAAGGAAACCAGAGCACCCAGAGGAAACCCACATAGCTGCAGAGAGGACATGCAGACTCCACACAGGAAGCACACAGCCGAGAATTGAACTACAGAATCTCTTGCTGTGAGGAGGTAATGCTAACAGCTGTGCCACTGTGGCCACCCTGTCAAGTTCAATATAATATCATCTGCAAATAAAGCTAATTTTCTTGATTACCATTTCATTTATATCTTGCATTTATGAGTCCCTTTTTCTTTGTCAATGACTCTAAATATAAAGCAAATAATAAAGGGGAAAGAAGACACCCCAGTCTTTTTCCTCTGTTCAAACACAGCTTATTAGAGAGGAACCCCCCTCCCCCCACATACACATGCTTTTATCCTTGCCTCAGCCCTTCATATATCCACTTAATCAACCTTATTTTTGTGTCAGGAAAATGCTTCCATTGCCCTACTCATAAAATCCCAGCTTACTCTATCAAATAATTTGTCTGCAGTAAGACCTACTAACTACAGCATTATTTTCTTACATTCTGCTCTCTTCAGGATAATTATTGCTCTATCAGTGTTGTCAAATGTTTGCCTCCCATCCACCAACCACATTGATCCGTATATATCGTTTTTTGCATTCTTGTAGCCAGTGTATGCATAAACATTTTATAGCCATGGTTTAAAATGATTTGGGTAATACAGCTACCACAACTTTCTTTCAAGATGTTGGTTCTTCCTCTCCTTTTAAAATACTGTTAAATAAAACCTTCCAGATCTTTATAGCTTTATAGCTTTCTTCACTACTAACTTCCAAACTTTCATTTGAATACCATCTGTTCCTGACGACTTTCCTTAGGGTTGATTATACTTCACCATTTTATCTTATCTCCTCCTATTTTAACTGTTAATTTTTGAGGCTCACATACCTATAACTTTGGCATAATTAAGTGTTCTGTAAATATTTCCATTTGTGCTCTTTCTTGATTTCCATATTAGTCTGCTTTGTACAAATTTTCATAAAATTTCTGCAATATCTCTAATACTCCAACATAATCATAGGTTCATAGGTTGGTATTAGGCTATCGGCCCTAGGGCCTATACAAGCCTAGCCATAACAATTCCCTGGATATTTCTTCCCACAATATTTACTTCCCTGGACCCCTGTCTAGCAGGGTGACTGACGTGATCCCTGGGGTGAATTTACTATCTCCCATCCAATCGTCAAGGCTCCTTTTGAAGAGGGCGCTCTGCTTGACATGTATGGGCAGTCTATTCCAGAGTATGGGGAGTCTCTGGGTCAGGAACCTATCCCTCCAGTATGTTTTGTTCATTGTGATGACAAGGTTTAGATCCCTGGAGCGTGTGGCTTTGAGTGATTGGGATTTCTTTAAGTGGAGAATGTCTAATAGCTCAGGGTTTGACATGGCCTTGTATGTTAAGCAGAGATTGCCTCTGAGTAGACGATATGCCACATAGTATAGCTGGAGTTTTTTTAGACAGTCAGCATAGGGCTTATGCTTTAGGCTTCTGATTCTTTTAGTGAGGTATTTCTGCGGTCTTTCCAGCTGTTGTAGATGTCTTGTGAGGTACATACCAAATGGGGCATTGTACTCTACAATGGGTCTAATGAGGGATGAGTACAGTGGGACAATGACCTCCTTTTTCTGGATGAAAAGCCATTAGTGATGAGGTGTGCCACATAGAAGGATTTCCTGACTGTTGTGGCAATGTGGTTATCGAAGGTGAGACCACTGTCCACCTGTGTCCGTAAGTCTCTCATCACACTTTCAGTGTTTAGTGTACTGCCACCTATGTGGTAATTCATGGGTACATGGTTTTTCCCAAAGGGGTTAACTATACATTTCTTGGAATTAAGTTTGAGCCCATGGCTCTGGCACCAGGCATCTGTTTCTGTAAGGCCCCTTTGTAGAATATCCACATCATTTGGGGATTCAATAATGGCTCCCAGTTTGCAGTCCTTTGCAAACTTTGTTAGCCAGAGTCCCTTAGTGTTGGCCTGCACTTCAGAGAAGTAGATGCCAAACAAGAGCGGTCCCAGGACTGAACCCTGAGGTACTCCACTTGTCACTTGTCTGGAGCTGGATTTGGAGTCGGCTACTTTTACAGTCTGGGTTCTGTCAGTAAGCCAGTTGGCAACCCATCGAGTGACGTAGGGATTTATGCCCAGCTTAGTAAGTTTATCTATGATTCTAGAGTGGGGATGGTGTCAAAGGTCTTGGCGCGGTCCAGATAGGCTGTGTGGACCGTCTTATCCTCGTCCTCAGCTCTGGAGACTGATTCAAAGAAGTCAGTCAGGTTCAGGAGACAAGATCGGCCCTTCACGTACCCAATCTGGGTGGGGTCCAGTGTTTGAAGGTTGCTAATGTCTTTGTTTATAAGTTCCATGATAATGCTTTTCATGCCCTTGCAGATCAGACTGATGGGACGGTAGTTCCCGGGATCCAAGGTGGATTTCCCCTTGTGGAGTGGAATAACTGTAGCTGTGCGCCACTCAGTGGGCACGAAGCCTGAGGTGAGGCTATGATTAAACATGACACCTAGGTGAGGTGCCAGTTCATTTTGTAGTTCATGTAGTACACAGCCCGGGATGTCATCTGGTCCCATGGATGCTGTATTCTTAGCTTTGGAGAGTGCGGTTTCTACCTGTGTGGCCGTGATTACCGGAATTTGGCAATCTTTTGGTATTGAGATGGGCCATTTAGGGGGTGAGAGGGGGGTGAAGTTGGCACTAAATCGATCTGCCAGGATATTGGCAATATCCTCGGGATCAGTATATTTAATGCTATTCTGTTGTAGCTCAGAGCATATCTGAGCATTGCCATTTAGATTCTTGACATAACTGTGGAATGCCTTGTGGCTGTCTTTGGAATGTTTGGCAATTTTATTTTCGTAACTAGCTTTAGAGGATTTTATGAGGGATCTCAGCTTATTACTGAGGCTGGTAAGGGAATTTTTTGCATACTGGGATTTTCCTCTTTTCTGCAACAGTTTTTTTCTTCTGTTGTAAAGTTTGTTTATGGCAGGGGACCACCAGATTGACTTCTTTTTTTTTGGAGGAGAGTGTCTTGGTTCTATTTCGGATGGCACAATTCATGCTTGAATGGATGTGCTCGTACAGTGCCTTAGTGTAGGATTCAGCAATCAAACTTTCAGCTCCTGTCTGCATGGGTGTCATGAAGTTTGTCACTTCTGACTTGAGTAGCATGAAGTTGGCTTTGGAGATGTTTTTTATGGAGGTTTCCTTACTGAGGGGTGGGGGTGGGATGTGGACGTCAAGGGTGATTTGCTTATGGTCAGACCTGACCAATGAGGGGGTAACCACTGGTCTGGAGCATCTATCTCCCATGTTGATAATGACCAGGTCTAGGATATTGGAGACTCTGGTTGGACAATGGATTAGTTGATCCAGGGCATTGGAATTTATGAATTCCAAAAACCATTGGGAAAAAGTGTTGGTACCGGAGTAGTTTTCCCCGTTAATGGCAGGGTAATTGAAATCACCCAGTATTAGGGTGTTTGGTTGTATCTTAATATTTTCCAGTATGTTTAGAAAAGTGTAGTGAGAATCTTGGGGCATGGTGGGGGGATTTGTAGCAAGCTACAATTTGGATTGTAGTCTTACCTAGTGTTAGTTGCACCTGTAGAATTTCAGATGCATTGTGTTGGGCAACTAGCCTGGAAGTGTGAATATTCTTGGTGAATATGGACACAGCTCCACCTTTAGTGTTTTGGTCTTAGTTACTGCACAGCTATCGATGTTCTCCATTTTTAGGAGTGCCTCGAGAGAGTGCATTTTGAGGTTTAGACTTCTAGCATTGAGTAGCATTACCTTCAGATTTTGTATGCTAGTATCTGTTACAGTGGTTGTTTTGTCCTTTGAACCTTGCCTAAAAAAGGCACTATAGGGGTGGCAAGAGCTTTAGCCAGTATTAGCCAGTAACCTGAATCCCAGGGGTGACAGGTGCAGACCATCTCTGGCAAAGCATCGTGGTTTGTCGATCATGTCATCCCAGGCAGACAGATACTGGATCCCCTTTGAATGACACCAGAAGCTTAGCCAATTGTTGGTCAATCATTTTGTCCTTATACTGTGGTATAATTCTGGGCGATGGCAGGATGCTACTCAGGGCTAGGGTCATGCCTGCCTGGGCCACATGATCCAAGAGCTCTTCCATGTCTTTTTTCATGTAGTCCAGGGAGATGCATCTTAAATCATTCACTCCAACATGGACAATGACAGAGTATATTTGTACTTGTTGTGGAGTGACTTGAGTGCATGCGTTATGTGGTGGATCCTGGCACCCGACAAGCAGCTGACTGTAATTTTCTCCTTGTTCAGCCTGGTGATGATCTCTGGTTATTTTTTTTTTTTGTTATAAGCTGTCTGTGTTTGGGACAACCATTTCTACTTTCTGTTGTCTTAGTCATTGTGCTGAAAGCTTTTGTGCTTTGGAGTTATATCAAAAATAGTTGCTTAACAGCAATCTTTTGAAACTCATGCATTTATCCAGATGCTCCCTTATTTTCTCTTTAGCAGTCTTAATTTGTGCCCTTTCTTCTTCTGTGAGAATCCCCTTTTTCTACAATAACCTTTGTCAGTCCCTCTAAATAATTCCTATTACGTCTTAAAACATATCCCTTTCTTTTTTATTTCTACCCTATTTTTAAACTCCATTTTCATTTTATCACACTCACTCGCTATAACTCTGAAGATATTTCTACATACCCTAATCGTTTTTCAATAATTTACACTACCTATTCCTTAAATTCCTATTTTTTTAGCAGGTTGGTGGTAAAGTGACAAGTGTCTCATTTTTACTTCATTACCCTGTATTTTATATTGGTATTAATTGGTGCATAGGTTCATAGGTTCATAGGTTCATACTAGGCTATCTGCCCGAGGGCATTTGCAAGCCTAGCCCATAGTTTTGTGGCTTACGCCACCCCTTTAGTATGGGGAACTATACCCATTATTTTGCTGTGCCTCTGTCGAGCAGTGACACTGAGGTAATCCCTGGGGTATATCTGCGATCTCCCATCCATTGGTCAAGATTTCTCTTGAACAAGGCCAGCGAGGTGCTCTGCCTCACATATACCGGGATTTTGTTCCACAGCATAGGGAGTCTTTGGGTGATGAATCTATCCCTCCAGCACGTCCTATTAATAGCCGTGTCGAGGTTTAAGTCTCCGCCCTTGTGGCTCTGACGGATCTAGATTTTTGAGGTGAAGCATATTCATCAAATCTGGGTTTGACATGGCCTTGTATGTCAGGCAAAGGTCACCTCTGAGCAAGCGTGCGACTGAATAGAGCTGGAGTTCTTTCAGTCGGGCAGCATAGGACAGATTTTTGAGACCCTTTATCCTTTTGGTGAGGAACTTTTGTGGCCTCTCCAGCTGCTGCAAGTGTCGGGTCAGATACATTCGAATGGTGCATTGTACTCAATCATTGGTCTGATGAGTGATGAGTACAGGGAGACTATGACCTCCCTTGATCTAGATGTGAATCCCTTCAGGATAAGGTGGGCAATGTAGAAGGTCTTCCTAACTACTTTAGCTACATGGGTGTCGAATGACAGGCTACTGTCAACCTGGGTCCCCAGGTCCCTGATAACTTCTTCTGTGCTCAGTGGATTGCCACCTATATGGTAGCTAGCGGTAACCTTGTTTTTCCCGAAGGGTATGACTATGCATTTTTTGGCATTTAACTTTAGGCCATGGCTCTGGCACCAGCTATCCGTCTCTGTGAGACCCTTCTGAAGGATATCTGTGTCAGATGTGTTTTCGACTATGGCGCCCAGTTTGCAGTCATCTGCAAACTTTGTCAGCCATAACCCTCCTGTGTTTGCTTGTACTTCGGAAAAGTAGATGCCAAACAAGAGTGGGCCCAGGACTGAGCCCTGTGGGACACCACTTGTGACAGGCTTTGAGTCTGACATGGCGCCAGCAACTCTGACCCTGTGGGTTCTGTCACTCAGCCAGTTTGCAACCCATCTTGTGATGTATGGGTTAACATTTAAGCTGATGAGTTTTTCAATGATACCCGAGTGGGGTATTGTATCGAAGGCCTTCGCCAGATCGAGGTAGGCTGTATGGACTGCCTTTCCCTCATCAATGGCTTTGGTGACTGTTTCGAAAAAGTCAACCAAGTTTAAAAGGCATGATCTGCCTTTGACAAAGCCAAACTGGGTTGGATCCAAAGTTTGCAAATTCCCTATGTCTTTATTTATGAGGTCCATTATGATCCTCTCCATGGCTTTGCAGATAAGGCTTGTCAAGCTAATGGGCGGTAATTTCCAGGATCGGTGGAGGCACCGCCTTTGTGAAGTGGGACCACAGTTGCAGTGCGCCACTCCTGGGTAGTATCCAGAGGTGAGACTATGATTAAACAGCTGTCCTAGCTGTGGGTTTAATTCCTCGTTGAGTTCGTGGAGCACACAGCCAGGGACACCATCAGGTCCCATGGATGCTGTGTTTTTGCTTTGGAGAGAGCAGTTCTCACTTGGGCGTTAGAGATGTTTGGGGGCTGCAATCGTTTGGTATAGATATCTCTCCTTTTTGGGGGAGGGGAGAAGTTTGCACTGAACCTGTCAGCCAGTATGTTGGCAATGTCTGTAGGATCAGTAATCTTCACATCATTTTGAACTAGTTCTGTGCATATCTGGGAGTTTCCTCCCAGGTTTCTAACATAGCTAAAAAGGCCTTATGATTGTCTTTTGAGTCTTTAGCTATTTTTCTCTCAAAATTTGCTTTGGTTGATTTTATGAGAGCTCTTAGTTTTTACTTATAGTGATCAAAGGTGTCTTACCTTTTAAGGATTTTGCTCTATCTTGTAGTAGCTTCCTCCTTTTGTTGTAGAGTTTGTTTATGGCTGGGGTCCACCAGACTGGACGCTTGCCTTTGGTACAAAGAGTCTTTGGTTTGCTTGGGATTGCCTTATCCATGCAGTCCTGCAGGTGCTGGTAGAAGGCATTTGTAAGTGATTCAGCGGCTTGAGTACTGTTTTCCGCCTGCTCGGGGCCTTAAAGGAGACCACGCTAGTCTTTAGAAGTGTGAAGTCGGCCTTCGTGAAGTTCTTTACTGTGGTCTTTTGTATTTCAGGTGGGGGTGGGATGAGGACCTCCAGCGAGATTAGTTTGTGATCTGATCTCACCAGTGAGGGGTATACTTCCGGTGTTGAACATTGTGCTCCCATGTTCATGATGATGAGATCAAGTATGTTTTCTCCTCTTGTGGGGATGGTGACTAGTTGTTCCATGGCATTTGAGTTTATGAATTCCAGGAACTTTTGGGCTAGGGTGTTTGGGCTTGAGTAGTGTTCCCAGTCTATATTAGGGTAATTGAAGTCACCTAGTATGATGGTGTTTGGTGATACATTTATCCCCTCCAGTGTTTTCAGGAAGGCCATGTGAGGTTCCTGAGTTTGTGAGGGTGGCCTGTAACATGCTACAATTTGCAGAGCAGTCTTGCCTATGGTTAATTGCACCTGGATGGTCTCCGATGCATCGTGCGCTGCCACCAGTCTTGAGGTGTGAGTGTCCTTGATGAATATGGATACCCCCCCTCCTTTCTTGGTATTGTCCAGATTTTGGGGACGGAACGCATGATATGAGGTAAAACCTGATAGTGCTGGGGTGCTCTCAGGAGCCTTGAACCAGGTTT
The DNA here is from genome assembly GCF_019279795.1 of Protopterus annectens. Taxonomy (NCBI): domain Eukaryota; kingdom Metazoa; phylum Chordata; order Ceratodontiformes; family Protopteridae; genus Protopterus; species Protopterus annectens. Next base: position 638,818,763 of record NC_056725.1, read on the forward strand.
CTGTCACAGCACAGACATCGATGTTCTCCATACTGAGAAGGGCCTTGAGTGCGTGCATTTTGAGATTTAGACTTCTGGCATTGAGCAGCATTACCCTTAGTTTTTTTTCCTTTTTTGTGTTCTAGGGTGGTAGGTTTAGAATTTGAGCCTTGCCTAAAAACGGCACTATGGGGGTGGCAAGAGCCTTTGCCAATATCCGGAATCCCAGGGTGACAGGTGCAAGCCGTCCCTTGCGAAGCGTGGCTTGTCCAGCATGTCATCCCAGGCAGACAGACATTGGATCCCCTTTGAATGACACCAGAGTTTAAGCCAATTGTTAAAGCTGATCATCTTATCTCTGTATTGTGGCATCATTCTTGGTGAAAGTAGGATACTGTTCAAGGTCAGGGTCATACCTGCCTGGGCTACATAATCAGAAAGCTCCTCAATGTCTCTTTTCATGTAGTCCAAGGAGGTACGTCTCAGGTCGTTTACACCAGCGTGGACAATGACTGAGTCGTATTTGTACCTGCTGTTGAGAGACCTGAGTGCTTGCGTTATGTGGCGGATTCTAGCGCCCGACAGGCAGCTTACTGTAACTCTCTCCTTACTCAGTCTGGTGAGCGGGACGTCAGTGTGTCTGACTATGGAGTCACCAATGACTAGTGTGTCTGGCATTGTGTTTGGCCTTAAGGGCTGTGACTGTTTGACACTCTGACTGTGAGGTCTATGTGTTGCAGGTGTTGTGTTCTGAGGTGGTGGTTGTTTGGGTGTCTGCTTTGGTGGCCTCTGCTGTTTTGGTAGATTTTTGATCAGAGCCTCCGAGTATGTCTTTGTGTGTTTATGTGTATGATTTGAGGTTGTGATGGTACTATGTGAGACTGGGTCTATAGTGTGTGTGGTTACCTTCTCCTCCTGACTGGTCTTGCCAGTCCTATGTTGAGAGAGCTCAGCCTTCAGTTTGGCCGTATAGTTGCATCTCTCGCATGTATTTGTGTTTTGTGGGAGGAGGAGAGGGTTGTCTGTGTACATGAGGCAATTGTAACATTGCCTCAATATTCCCAGGTTCACCAGCTGAGCAGGAGAGGACACTAGCAACTGATCCCTCGACATGCTAGAAGGAATAGACAAAAAAAACTTTAAAAGAGATTCCGGGGGATGTGGGTGACCGAGAAATGGGGTTTGCCTTTTTGGGGTACTATCTATGACAAGAGTGCTGTATCAAGGTAATAAGTACTGTAGGAACAAGTGCTAGGTTTAACAGATAGAGAATAGTCTACTTGGAGTCAAGTAGAGATGATCTTTTTAGTTATAGGATACGCTGATTAGAACAGTAGTATAGTTCGAGGAAGGTAGTTTTAAGGGAAAATTTGAAGAGTGGACTTTAGGTAGCCCGAATACTTTAAACCTGCTTAACCGGCGCTGCCCTAGTGTGCAACAGTGTCAACTCCACGCTAAATCACGCTAATTCACGCTAAAGCGCGCTAAAACGCGCTTTATAGCAGGGGGCTGGAAAAGACAGGAAATGACCCAAAATGGCCAATAGACTACAAGTTACTGCCTTAAACCACTCCTCTAAGGACAAACAGGCAGCTCAGTACTCCCCACTCTCACTGGTGAGTAAAGAAACTTCCCCCTGACCAAACAAGGAAAATGGAGAAACACAGGAACCAAGACAAAGCCCACGGATCAGCAAAATCTGGTCTCTGGAACACTAGTTAGGAAAGTATGGAAAACAAGGATATTTTTTTGTTTTTTTCAAGTTTTTTTACAGAAAAGCAGAAAACACAATAAATGCTATGATTTTCGACTAAATTCTATCAAAAGCTAGTACACTTGAGTCTATTAGCCTGTAGTTTAACTTTTAGGCAAAACTTAAACTAGCAAGTGCAGTAAACAGTTTTAGCTTATAAACACAGTAAAAACAGTGCAAACTTTGATAAAACAAGCAGAAACAGTAGTCGAAAGGCACAAAAAGTCGAAAAAGCCAAGAAAAATACTTAAAATCTGGAAAGGTAGTCTTTTCTGGTCTCTGCTGCTAGAGGAACACTGCTGGCCACCACGAGGAGCTGTGCTGAGTTCTCAATAGCTGGAAAAGCCCGCCAAAACGCACTTTATAGCAGGGGGCTGGAAAAGACAGGAAATGACCCAAAATGGCCAATAGACTACAAGATACTGCCTTAAACCACTCCTCTAAGGACAAACAGGCAGCTCAGTACTCCCCACTCTCACTGGTGAGTAAAGAAACTTCCCCCTGACCAAACAAGGAAAATGGAGAAACACAGGAACCAAGACAAAGCCCAGGGATCAGCAAAATCTGGTCTCTGGAACACTAGTTAGGAAAGTATGGAAAACAAGGATATTTTTTGTTTTTTTCAAGTTTTTTTACAGAAAAGCAGAAAACACAATAAATGCTATGATTTTCGACTAAATGCTATCAAAAGCTAGTACACTTGAGTGTATTAGCCTGTAGTTTAACTTTTAGGAAAAACTTAAACTAGCAAGTGCAGTAAACAGTTTTAGCTTATAAACACAGTAAAAACAGTGCAAACTTTGATAAAACAAGCAGAAACAGTAGTCGAAAGGCACAAAAAGTCGAAAAAGCCAAGAAAAATACTTAAAATCTGGAAAGGTAGTCTTTTCTGGTCTCTGCTGCTAGAGGAACACTGCTGGCCACCACGAGGAGCTGTGCTGAGTTCTCAATAGCTGGAAAAGCCCGCCAAAAGACACTTTATAGCAGGGGGCTGGAAAAGACAGGAAATGACCCAAAATGGCCAATAGACTACAAGTTACTGCCTTAAACCACTCCTCTAAGGACAAACAGGCAGCTCAGTACTCCCCACTCTCACTGGTGAGTAAAGAAACTTCCCCCTGACCAAACAAGGAAAATGGAGAAACACAGGAACCAAGACAAAGCCCAGGGATCAGCAAAATCTGGTCTCTGGAACACTAGTTAGGAAAGTATGGAAAACAATGATATTTTTTTTTTTTTCAAGTTTTTTTACAGAAAAGCAGAAAACACAATAAATGCTATGATTTTCGACTAAATGCTATCAAAAGCTAGTACACTTGAGTGTATTAGCCTGTAGTTTAACTTTTAGGCAAAACTTAAACTAGCAAGTGCAGTAAACAGTTTTAGCTTATAAACACAGTAAAAACAGTGCAAACTTTGATAAAACAAGCAGAAACAGTAGTCGAAAGGCACAAAAAGTCGAAAAAGCCAAGAAAAATACTTAAAATCTGGAAAGGTAGTCTTTTCTGGTCTCTGCTGCTAGAGGAACACTGCTGGCCACCACGAGGAGCTGTGCTGAGTTCTCAATCTGAATTTATTGGTTGTGTGTCAAAGCTTTCAATTAAATGCATGTATTCATGTGAGATAAAATTTATTTATCATTTGTTGACCGGGAATGTCCGACTAGGTTCCACAGAGCCTGTTTTCAGCGGAGGCCCGGGGAGAAATGCTCCAGATGCATGTCTTTGGAATGTGGGAGGAAACCGGAGTACCCGGAGGAAACCCACGCGAACACAGGGAGAACATGCAAACTCCACACAGAAGGCACCCCAGCCGAGAATTGAACCAGAGAACCTCTTGCTGTGAGGTGACAATGTTAACCACTGCACCACTGTGCCGCCCAAAATGTCTGTATAGTATAGTTCAGTTATTGTACCTTGTGTGATAATATATAAATTCTGTCAGTGTTCCAACTATTGAATTCACATCTTCCATACCAAATATTTTCTTAAATGTCTTCAGAAATCTTACCATTTTTTTATATGTTTCCTTCTGTGTCCCCCCGATACATCCTCACTATAATAAATCAACTTTTGGTCCTGTAAGTAATATTCCCTGCTGAAAGCTGATTTTTTTTTCTCCCCAGATTTTCTTAAGCTCCTTAATAGCAGCTTTTAGTGGAATATAAATACATGCTAGCATAATCCTCCTCCCTTGCCAGTAGCCCCCTTCTTCTACAGATCTACCATAATTGTCATTTGTCCCTGTCCTGTCACTGTTGGAGCCCGTCTAGCAATTAACATAATTACTTCCCTTTTCCTGTGTCCCTGATAGTCTGCTGAATACCCAGCCTAAATCCTTTCTCTAACAAATTCACATGCTCATTTCTTTCCAAATGTGTCTCCTGCAGCAGTGCTATTTGCACTCTGCATTGTTTTATATAATTCAGTACTCCTTCCTTTTTATATCTGTAAAGCAATTTATGCTCTAAGATAAGAGGGATAACATAACCATTATGATAAAAAGCTGTTGTCCCTACCTATTATACATGCGAGGTTTTTAGAATGTACATTTCCAAATTTCATTTTACATGTGCACACTAATGTTTGGCAGGGTGATGTCTTATACAGTTGTTTCTTCTCATCTCCCTTTGAGCCTATTTCACATTTTTCAAAACTTTTTGCTTTAATGAAAAGACTAAAAAATAAATAAATATATTTTCATGGCACCCCATCCCCTTGTAACTTAGAACAAACACACACATGTATTTAAATCCTAAAAAATGAAGCTTAACCCTTCAGATAGAAACAATTGACCTAAATTAACTGCTGCACCAAGAGGCATTACCTAAGCTAAAATTAAGGTTGCCCATGCTAAAATGCATGCTACAGCCTGTGTTCCAACTTACACTGATTGCTGTATGTTCTTTTCTTATCTGTTTCCCTCCCCCAGATGTGAAAAACTGCTTGTATGCTTACAGAAAACATTAACTTTTAGACACAAGAAAAAGTGTTCTGGCTATCATTAAATAAAATTAAAGTGTACACTGTTCAATTATTCAGTTGTTTGTAAGTTCTGCATAAAGGCCATAGGCCATTCAGAATGCAGACTCCTCAATGAATGTATATACCCTGGGACCCAAGCAGGTACCAAGTTGTTTTTTGAATGTCTGCAAAGAAGAATACTGTCAAATATGTAAAAGAACCCTGTTCCAAAGTCAGGCCAATGACTGCATTAAATAGTTTGCTCTTAAGCCTATCTTTGACTCCTAAGTTCTGTAAGTATAATTTGTACATCTGGTTAATATGCTTGTATTCAACAATTCAATGTTTAGTAGAGATCAACATTCTTTACTCCAGAGCCCCCTGTAGGCTAAACAACGTTTACCCTTCTGATATCTGTAACTGATTGAAAAAAGGCTTAGACTTTCCAGTCTAGATGGGTATTATTTATCTGTACAATTAATGGTACCCTTGAAAATTTTCATTGAGTACCTTCTAAAACCAGAAAATCATCTTTCTTGTAGGAGCAAAAAATATTTTGTACTCAATGATGAGTCGAACATATCTTATGAACAATCTCAAAAGACAGTCACTATTTCTTGTTGTAAAGTTCTTAAAAATTAAACCAATACATTTTAATTCCTTAGCTTTACCATTTAAGGCATTAGTTGTGTACTTAAATTACTACATATGATAATACCTAAATCATTGATGTGAGAGTGTTCAATCTCGCCGTTTGTTCTTACACACGGGTTCGGAGCCGATCCTCGGCTCTGAGTCGGCCGCATAGCAAAGCTCTGCATCTTAGAGAAGCTCGAGACCAGGCTATATCCCACAATCCTCCCTGCCATTACTCAGATCTAGTTTGCCGCTGCAACAGGTCACATCGTTCTGAGAGCTCGGACCAGAGAAAACTGTTAGACAGATAAGATAGCTTCTTTTTTGTTGTCAAAAGTTCTTATATTCCTATAGTTTTTTGATATTTTATTTTCTATCCTATAGTGTGTGTGTGTGTGTGTGTGTGTGTGTGTGTGTGTGTGTGTGTGTGTGTGTGTGTGTGTGTGTGTGTGTGTATATTGTAGTTAATTTTTTTATAGGTTTCTCTTTTGGGGCCTACCCTTCTTTAACCTATAGCTTAATTCTTCCTGATATTAGCTAGTGTTAAATTCTCTCTTCTTATTAACATGTCTGAAAAAGCCAAGTCTGGTTTTAAAAGGTGTCAGTGTGGACAGAAAATGTCCATCACTGACAACCACACTTCCTGCATCTACTGTCTTGGCCCTCTCCACTTGCAAGAGGATTGCTCTATTTGCCATTCCTTCAGTGGGAGGGTCATGACAGATAGACAAAGGAAACTTATTGACAGGGGACTTCTTAAGCCTGCCTTCCAGGAGGCCTTGGACAAGTCTGACCAGGCTTCTAAGTCCTCGAAGGGGTCGAAGATGTCGGAGCCCATGTCATCGGCTCCGAGTACATCTTCTAAAGTTCGTTCGCTGGTTCCACAGACTTCGGGGCCGAGCGTCGAATGTTTGTCTCTCACTGAGCCCCAGGTCTTGGAACCGGTGTCGGAACTACCGCCACCGTCTATTCTTCGGTCGGTGCAATCTTCGGCCCCTTCGACCCGATCTTCCAGACCATTATCCGATACTGATGTGGATCGTGTCGTGCAGAAACTTATGGAGAACACGGCCCTTTCCAAATTGATTGCAGTTTCCTTCCAGTTGGTGTCGAAACTAGAAGGCCTTTCCTTATCTCCAACAGGTCCTCCTTCGAGACCCTTCCAGTCTTCGGAGCTGGAAGAGGATGAGCCGATGATAGTGGAGCCCTCGGTGCTGAAACCGTCCATTGCATGATCGACACCATTTACCTCGACTCCATCAGAACCTATAGGTGAGTCGCGGAGTCGACGATCTCTCCTTGGTTCCGGGACCGAGAGTCGTACCGACCTTTCAGTGCCGACTCTCCCTCTCGGGGCCTCGGCGCAGATCGGCTCGGCTCCGTCCTCGGGGTCGAGACCCATGGGCCCCGTGTCTCAGATTCTTACATGTTCTTCGGAACCGGGGGAGTCCTCGACCCGAGGTTCAGGGGTTTTTGACCTTATGAGGAAGGTTTTGTCTACACAGACAACCACTTCATCGGACACGTCTTCTCCCTCCCTTAAGGAGCCGCTCTCTGTTTCTGTTCCCACGACACATCGAAAGCGTGGAGCACCATTGTCTCAGCCATCCCTAGAGGATGCCCCCTGTTCCTCGGAGGCCTCACCGGAATCTCCCTCCGATGAGGTTCCGAGGAAAAGATTGTGCAAGAGGAGGCACTTAGATTCCCCACAGGAATCTCTAAGTTCTGACACTGACTTGGATGAGTCAGAGGGGTCCCCAAAATCCCCCTCCAAGGATGTCTCATTTGCGGACATCTTGGAGATATTAAAACAGAGGGGTGATTGGCAGTCCCTAGCCCCCACTGAGGATGAGTCGGTGTTGCTGAAGGCATTTGGTGCTCAACCTTCTACCTCCTGGGTTACTCCGCCCTTCGATGAGTTAATGGATTTGATTGCTCGAAGGGCGTGGGAGACACCAGACACAGTGGAACCGGTCCCTCGAAAACCAAGTAAATTTATTACCGCTCCCCAGGACAAGACTTATCTCACCAAAGGAGTCCCGGTTGACGCTATGGTGGTGGCCGCAGCCACTAAAAAGGAGATGTCGGAGTCTTCCTCTTCTGTTCATCCTCCTAATAAGGATTCTAGGACTATGGGCAGATACGGGAAGCGCGTTTTTAGTTCAGCGACTTTTTCCATGCGTTCGTTAAACTATTTGACACATTTTACACGACTACAGAGGGATCTCATCAAGGAGCTGACAGATACCCTCCAGGGTAACACAGATGCTGCTGTTTCAGATAAGGTAACAGCACAACTTAACACCCTTACCTCCGTAGTGAACTCGTCCATGAGGCTCATCTCGTATGCGGCTGAAGGGTCGAGTAGGGCCGCAGCTTCAGCGATTGCTCTATGAAGACAATCCTGGATGCGGCTGTGCTCTTTTGCGGAAGCCTTCAAGTCTTCTTTCGCCAACGCCCCCTTTGATGGTGCCACTCTTTTTGGGCCCAAAGTGAAAGAGACATTAACTCGGTGTGAGCAGGAAGGAAAGACTCTGTCTGCTGTCGGAGTCCGTTTTTCCGTTCCATCCAGACCGTACCCCAAAGGGCAACGAGGCGGAAAAATGTGGTTCCGTAGAACTCAGGGATCTTTCCAGGCCACACAGAGTGAACCCCCCCCCCCCAGAGGCAGAGGCGGGGGCAGACATGGAAGACGCCGCGCTGGCGGCAGAGGGGGTCCGCAGAACCAAGGCGACAGGGATACTATCCCTGGTTAGCCTTTCCAGCACTCCTGAATGGGGGCCCGACTGTCCTGCTCTGGAGGCAGTCGGGGGTCACTTGGCTTTATACCCACAGGCCTGGCTAACTCTCACCTCAGACTCCTGGGTAAAAAGCATTGTAACCAGAGGATACAAAATACCCCTTATGTCAACTCCACCCCAACAAAGAAGGTCTCCAGATGTGCCACCCTGTCTGCGAGGCCCAGCAGCAATAGAAATTTCAAAGCTGCTCAAAAAAAGAGTCATTCAGCCAGTCCCGGCGGACCAAAAAGGATCCGGAACTTACTCAAGGTTCTTTTTAGTTTCGAAAAAGACAGGGGACTGGAGACCCATTTTAGATCTCAGCAATCTCACTACCTTCGTGAAGAAGGAAAAGTTCCGGATGGTCACGCTTCAATCGATCCTTCCATTTTTGCAGAAGGACGACTGGATGTGCTCGATAGATCTCAAGGACGCGTACTACCACATCAAGATGGCCAGAACGTCCAGAGATCACCTGCGCTTCCGGCTGGGAGCCAGTCATTTTCAATTTCGAGCCCTGCCCTTTGGGCTCACCTCAGCCCCCAGGATATTCACCAAATGCATGGCAGGGGTAGCGTCTCACTTGAGATGTCTAGGATTCCGGGTGTTTCCCTATCTGGACGACTGGCTCCTCACCGCCACCACCGAGCATCTCCTCATACAAGCCAGAAACTATACAGTCAACCTTTGTTCCCACCTAGGGATTTCCATAAACTTCAAAAAATCTGTCTTACTGCCCTCACAGCATATTTCATTCATCGGAGCAGACCTAGATATGCGCTTAACATTGGTAAAGCTCCCTCAAGTAAGGGCTTCATCCCTCAAGGAACAGGTTCTTCTTCTACTGCAATGCAGGAAAGCCCCGGCCAAATTGGTGTTGAAGGTTTTGGGACTCATGGCAGCATCCCTGATTGCGGTTCCCATGGGAAGATTGCACATGAGGCTCCACCAATGGCTACTGTTCCAGCAGTTACCCCTAATGCACGAGATTCTGATAACAGATTCTTGCAAGCGAGACCTCTCATGGTGGGTGTCCAGCCAGGATCTCACTATGGGTCGTCCATTTGTTCTACCGAATCCGACGGCCACTATAACCACGGACGCTTCCCTGATAGGGTGGGGGGGACTTTTTCAGGGAAGAACAGTCCAAGGGGAATGGTCCAACATGAAGTACAACCTGCACATAAATGTTCTGGAAATGAGGGCGGTGTTCTTGGCATTGCAACACTTTCAAACCCTCCTACCTTTAGGAACAGTAGCAGTTCAGACAGACAACATGTCTGTAGTCTGGTACATAAACAAACAAGGGGGAACCAGATCTTACCCTTTATGCAGAGAGGCCATGGGAATTTGGCAATGGGCAGAGTCCACGGGTCGCTTTCTGATAGCAACGCACATCCCAGGGTCATCCAACATCATTGCGGACAGGTTGAGCAGAGCCATCCTGTTACCTCACGAGTGGTCCCCTCAAACTACAAGTGACGGAAAGAATTTTCCGCAAATGGGGCCAGCCTTGCTGCGATCTATTCACCTCCCCGATGAATACCAAATGCAGAAGCTATTTTGCCCTTCTACCCCCTCCAGGGGGTGTCCCCAGGGACGCACTGATACACGATTGGCCCCCGGTCTCCTATATGCATTCCCACCTACCCCCTTGATTCCCAAATTTCTTCAGAAAGCCATGAACCTGGAAAGGACAATTATACTCATAGCCCCATTCTGGCCTCGACAGATATGGTTCCCCTTTCTTCGAGCCCATCAAACAGAGGAACCGTGGATCCTGGACCCAGTACCAGATCTACTGACACATTCGTCGGGAGTTCCTCACCCGTCTCTTCTATCCCTCAAACTAGCAGCTTGGCTGCTCCACTTCCCCGCCTAGCCAGGTCTGATCTACTTTCTCCGGCAGTTGCCTCTCATAAGGCTTCCACCACAAAACTCTACAAGAGTAAATGGAAACGCTTTGTGTACTGGGCATCTAGTCAACACTTGGACCCCCTGGTTGCTCCTTTACATAAAGTTCTAGAATTTCTTTCCATCCTTTTCCACGAAGGAGCCTCTACTTCCACACTAAGAGTGCAGTTGGCGGCCATATCCAACTTCCATGTTGGTGAGGATGGTTCTTCTATTATGTCCCACAGGCTTTGTAAGGCTTTTATGAAAGGTTCCTTCCATCTTCGACCGCCCGTCAGAGACCCTTTATTCGCATGGAATTTAAATTTGTTGTTGTCACAACTAATGTTGCCACCCTTCGAACCAGCCTCTTCTTGCCTCCTGAAGTTTCTGTCGTGGAAGACTCTTTTTCTTGTAGCGGTTACTTCAGCTCGGAGAGTGTCAGAGCTGCAAGCACTGTCAATTAAACCGCCTTACTTAATTTTTCACCCAGATAGAGTTTCTTTATGAACAAATCCGTCCTTCCTTCCTAAGGTATGTTCTGTCATAAATATTAATCAGTCCATTGAACTCCCTACTTTCTTCAAAAACCATACCAGCAAGTTGGAATATATGCTGCACAAGTTAGATGTCCACAGACAGCTCAGATTTTATTTAGACAGGACTAAAGACTACAGAAAAACAGATCAACTTTTTGTTGCATTTGCAGACAATAAAAGGGCATGGCAGTTACAAAACGTACGCTTTCTAAATGGCTTACTGATTGTATAGCCTTTGTGTATTCTAAGTCAAATCAGGCCTTGCCCACCAAACCAAAAGGCCATTCTTCTAGGTCCGTCTCCACTTCCTTGGCTCATGCAGCTCGCCTGCCTTTGGACACGATTTGTGCAGCAGCCACGTGGTCTAAACCACATACTTTCATCGCTCATTATAGGGTTGACAAAGCCTCCAAAGACAGGACATCTTTTGGTTCCACTGTGCTCAGGAACGTTCTTACATGAGTCACTCAGGGTGACGGAGCTAGGGACGCTACCCGTGTGTAAGAACAAACGGCGAGATTGAACACTCTCACATAAAGAAGTTATGTTCTTACCATAACGTTCCATGTGGAGTGTTCATCTCGCCTTTGTTCTTACATTCCCCCCCTTCCCTCCCTCACGTGTTTGGAAGAAGGAGTAGGACTAGAGTCTGGTCCACATGTCTTTACCTCTTCCGGGTATATTTCGTTACCCTTAGTTAATTTGTCAGTGAGATGGTGTCTCTGAATTTTTTGTGGCAGTATGTAGCCTTTGCACCTCAGGGTTATTGTTAGTCTGGTTTGCTTGCAAACTAGATCTGAGTAATGGCAGGGAGGATTGTGGGATATAGCCTGGTCTCGAGCTTCTCTAAGATGCAGAGCTTTGCTATGCGGCCGACTCGGAGCCGAGGATCGGCTCCGAACCCGTGTGTAAGAACAAAGGCGAGATGAACACTCCACATGGAACGTTATGGTAAGAACATAACTTCTTTTTTTTTGTCCACTTCTGTAACTGGTGGGTACCTAATTTTATTTGGTATTTAACCACTAGTTTCCCAGAATGCAAAGTGGCACATTTATCCTTATTAACTTTTAGTCCAGTTAAGTGTAACCATTCAGCCAATAAACACATGTAAGTGCTGCAGTGGTCAATATCCTCTATTTATGTAGTAACACAACATAGTTTAGTATCATCGGCATATTCGGCCATCCAAACATTAAATATCTTAGGAATAAATGAAAATACCAGGTTGAACAATACTGGACCTAGAGCCTAGCCCTTTTCTATTAAATGCATTGTGGTATTAAGGCTGCTAATGAGGCTACTATCTGTTATTTACCTCCTATAATTTCAAACTTTTTCCACTGAGCTGCATCCCTTATACCTTTAAGTTTTGCAATTCCCTCAACAAAAATGCTCAAGACTCTCAGGATTAATTGCTTGCATCTACAGACAGCTCTTCTCCATGTAAATGTAGTCAGCAATGAATCTTTGTAAATGTCACTCAGAACAGAATGTACAGCAGCCTGCAGCCTCAGACTTCTTAACTTCCACTGAAAACTTGCTAGTGGAGACAAAAACAGGCTAATATCATTGCAGGTGTAAGAAACTTCATTTTTCATGGATGTCCTAATTTTTGTCTTATTTTTCAATCCTATTTGCTTACAAAAATGCTTTATAGCTCAAGCCAAAGGCATTAGTCTAGACACTCAGCCTTATAAAAATAAGAGAAAATATTATACTTCTGCATGTAATATAGTTGGCGCACTTTTACACCCCTTCTCCATCCCAGTAGCCCAAGATCATAGCATATTAACATTAAACTTGCTTTTGTCTGGCCTTTCTTCTCTTGTTAGACTGTAAACCCTTATTTCTTACAACTAAAAAAGTACTTGTTTATTTTGTTTTCTTTAACACATGTAACAGTCACTGAAGAGACTTCCCCACATTTAAAGTATGCCCGACTGAACACAACACAAACTGCTTTACTATATAGAACATGGGTTTATATCATCAATTTTTTTATACAAATACTAAAAACAAAAAATATTTTACTTACAGTTATTTTCCCCTTTTAGTGTCCTTCTAAACATTAATGACATAAATTGGGGTATGTTGCAGCCCACACACAGGTTTAACAGTCAACAAAAAGTTCACTCTTTCTCAGCCACTTTTTTCTTGCAAAGCAATATTTCACAGAAGTGGTTGATGCTTTATAGTTTCCCATTTATTCACTAATTTCAGTGTTGCTTATCTTCTTTCTAATAATCTTCATCTCCCAACACCAGACCGAGGTTTAGGTCCAAGGTTGTCCTGATTCTTCTAGTCAACTCTTATGCTTTTTCTGTCTCACAAGCATTATCCTTTGGAACATTGGAAAATTTAACTTGCAAAGTCTCTCTATGAGTTTTATTGTCAGAATAATGAGCAGAAGAGTCCTCTTCTGTTTGATGACTCATTTTCTGTTGAATAAACTTTTTTGTTTCATCCTTAGTTTGTTCTGCATCAAAATGCCTTTGATCATCCAGGAAAAACTATCCTGAACTCAGCTGGATACAGCAGCTTGAGTCTCACACCTGCCTCTTGACAACCCCTGATTGCGGTCATAAATTTGCTTTGCCTGGTGTACAGTGAATAACCATGTTCAACAAACACTCTACTGTCTCCAAATTTTAATACTTTCCCTTCTGCCACATTCTTGGCAAGATCATCTCTTTCTGCTGGTATAATTGTATGTTTACTAATACAGGTCTTAGCTGCTTTTTCATGTCCAGGTTTGGAGCATACACTCAGTGCGCCCTGCCAATTAACAAATCCTGCTGTGAAATACCAGTACATTTGCTTATTTGTGTTTTCATAAAATTAATGCAGTCTGTTTGTTCCAATTTTTCTGGTACAGCAGAAATTCTCACATTTTCTCTGTGGCCTCTGTCTTCTAACAATACCATAGTTTCATACTCAGCCAGCCTTTTCTTTATTTTAACCCTAATTTCTAGAGTTTTATCAGTTTATATGAATAGCTAGTCAAGCTGATTCTGTTTTCCAGCCTTTTGTTATTTGAGTTGATATGCTCCTTCAGTGTTTCATTTATTTTAATAATCTCGGAGTACATTTGACTTATTTGTTTTCCTCTAAATTACTGGAAGTCATCTTTTGTACCAAAACTGATGACTGAACTACTTTTTGTTGAAAAGCTGCATGATTCTTCCCATCCAGTACTTTCCCTTCACCTATTCTGGTTGATTTTCTTTCAGGCTGTCTAAATTTCTTCTTTGCAGGCATCCAGGCAGTGTGCTTATTAGCCAGTAACTGAATTTTACTCAAGCTACCAGTATCACTGGCTGCTGTATCTCAGTTTCTTTACACTGGAGAACTAAAGTTAAAAGTGTTGATCAGTGTACAGATATCCTGGAAGTTCCTGGATGATAGTTTTTTTTAACCCTGTTAGACACCTCTTTACAGAAGACATACAACAAGTATTAAATGAGGCTAAAATCTGTTACTAGAAAATCATACTTAGCTAAATGGAAGAGATATTCTAGTTGGCTCTATACCAGAGACCAAGACCCAGCACATGCAGGGGCTCCAGTGGTACTTCACTGTGTGCGTAAATTACTCAAAGCTGGTCTGTCCTACACCTCCATCAAGGTACACCTCTCTGCCATTTCTGTTTTCCTACCACTAGATCCCCCTTTTTTCTCTGTTGCAAGTCAGACAGTTCTTTAAATGGGTTTTATATATTAGACCACCTGAAAAACAGATGACACCATCCTTGGATCTTCATTCTGTATTGGAGGAGCTCACCTTAGCTAGCTCTTTACTTACTGCTCTGACTTCAGCTAGAAGAGTATTTGACTTACAAAACCTCATTTATGATCAACTGTTTTATGTCTTAAAGACAGGGTGACTCTTAGAATTAGTTCCCCATTCATGGTCAAAGTTGTTTCAGAGTTTAAATAAAACAAGTTGGTTCTGAGTTTACTGTGAGTCAGTCAATTCGCCCTCACCCCCCAGCCTAAGAAAATAGGAAAAGGATTGTTGCATTCCCTGGATGTCCACAGATTCTTCAGATACTATCTGAATAAGACAATGGGTTTCAGACTTTAAGACCAACTTTCACTTATTTTGAAGGAAAGAAAAAAAAGACCAGTCAGTTTCCAAGCAAACTATATCTAGATGGTTATCTCAGACTATTCCTTTCTTCTATTTTCACCGTAGGAAAAGCAACCATCGGAATATCATGGCACACTCCACTAGCACTATAGCTACTTCACGGACCTTTTGGAAAGGGTTAGACTCTGTAGCTATTCTAGAAGTTTCAACTTGGTTCTGTGTGCATACATTTACTAAACACTGCAAAACAAACTAATTTTCCAAGCAAGAATAGGATTTGTTAGCTCTGTTTTCCAAGTACTTGTGGATTCTCTCTGTCTTAGCTTTGGCAACCATCCCATATAACTTTATGCTACTGCAGTAGTGATCCATTGATGAACATACTACAGCTGTATAGTTAAACTTTCCATAAACATAGATCCTCAAATACACTGTTGTGGTACTAACACCCTCCTTCCATCTGCCTGTTTGTTTTCCTTTCTGATGTTTACCCCTTGCCAAGGTAGAGCCTCAGATACCTTTGTCCACATGTTTCTGATGTGACAGAATTTGACACATTTTAAAATATCAGGATAAGAATTACCTTTTGGCTGAAGCCTTCTTTTTTTTTGAGGCAAGAAAGCTCTGAATTTTGCTGCCTGTACATCCTATTTACAAAAGGGCACCTGCATGCTTCTGCAGGCATATAGTGCATAAGGAAAGCACCCAAAAGTTCTAATATATGGACTGGATGTCCATTGTCCTTGGCAGGATATGAGGATACATCCCATTAAGTTTTATGCTACTGCAAAAGTGATATTTTTTTCAACATCTGCTGTTACTGTAGATGTTCTTCGTGTTTCACTGTTGCAGTCATTACATTTGGGTAATCCTGCTGGCAGGTTGCCCTCAGTCAGCCTGAATTCCAAAGTCCTGGGTCCTGCATCGGCTGCTGTCACCCCTTCCCTGACGTCAGGTCATCAGGGGTATAAAAGATGCGTCCGACGCCATTTTCTTTAGTCTTTCTTGCCGTGCGGTGCCCGAAGCAGAAGCAGTTCGCAAGTGCCGGTCATCCGACTCCTGAGATTTTCATGTTCGAGTTTCAGATCCGAAGTCTTCAATAAAGCTAAGTACCCCATTGGGGAAACTTTTTCTTTCTCCAGACCGATGTCAGAAAAAGTAAATAATTGTATTTCTTGTGGAAAGCAAATACCTCATAAGGATTTTCATTCTTACTGTATTCCTTGCCTAGGCCCTGATCACCTTCTAAAGCAAAGAAAGAAACTCAAGAGCCACGTGGTCAGGCCTCTATGCCCAAAAAACAGATGCTCAAAATGGCCGAAGACTTGATTACCTTGATCAGGGGTTCCCATCCCTCTCCTGATAAGAGGCCTAGGCAAGAGACTGACTATGAATCTTCAGATCAGGTTTCCATTTCTTCTGATTACTCTTCTGATCAGGAATATTCTCTTCCCCCCATGAGGATTCTGATGCTGAAGAATCTGTTCCTTCAGCTTCTCCTCCAGAGGACTATTCTTTTGGGGCAACCTTGCATACCATGAGGGAGCATTTCCACTGGGAGAGCCAAGATTTTTCAGAATCTAAAAAGAGGCTCAGGGATTTCCTTTTACTACCTCAACACAGGCCACTAGCCATTCCTCCTGTGTTAGATAATGTGTTTTCGGAGTCTAGTCGTACCCCTGACTCCTTACCTCCAGCTCCTGTTAAGCATGACAGATATTACAGGGTTCCTGACTCTCATAAATTCCTCTTTAAAAACCCTGCTGCAGACCCAGAAACTATTTCACAGGGTCACAAGGAAGTTAAGGCTTCTGCTGCAAAAAACCCTACCCCCTCTGACAGAGATTCTAGGGTTCTGGATAGATGGGGAAAAAAGGTATACACATCTGCTACCTTGGCTATAAGGGCCTTAAACTGTCAGTTTCATATGCTCAGATATCAGCAACATGTCATGGCATTGCTTAAACAGAAAATGTTGTTAAACTCTGAATGTGCAGAAAACAAGGAAATGCAGGATTTATTGCATGCAGCTGAACAAGTTGGAAAGCATACTTTGCAATGTGGTTTTGATTCTTTGGAGGCCTCCTGCATGGCTGCAGTTATGGGTTC
This sequence comes from Protopterus annectens, assembly GCF_019279795.1. Lineage (NCBI taxonomy): Eukaryota > Metazoa > Chordata > Ceratodontiformes > Protopteridae > Protopterus > Protopterus annectens. The sequence goes on from NC_056725.1 coordinate 638,835,507, forward strand.
TGTAATTAGTAGGCATGCTTGGTTAAAGGAACAAAATCTGCCTGATCATATCAAAGTTAAATTATTAGATGCACCTTTACAGCACAATACTTTATTTGGTGTTAAGGCAGAAGAGGTGTTAAAGAAAATGGAGGACAAAGCTAAATCTATGCAAACTGTCAAAGATTTTTTACAAGTACAGCCACCTAGGTTTAGTAGACACTGGCCAACAAAGAATTGGTCCTTTCCTGTGTCAGGCAGACCTCAAAGGGGCAGACCCAGACGCCCTAGAGGCAGACCCCAGGCACAAGGTTCATACAGGTCAAAGCAATGGGGGTGCCTCTACCACCAAAGTTGGAGAAGACAAATCTCAACCATACAGGAAACAGTCCCAATGACTTCCCCCTGCCTGCACCAAGCACTTATCTCCTGGCAGCAGCCTTAGGGGGAAAATTGGCACTTTTTTCTCAAAATTGGCACATCATAACCCAGGATAAGTGGGTTTTAAATATCGTGTCACAAGGCTACAAGTTCCATTTCCATACCCTGCCAAAGGCAAACGGCTGGCCAGATCTGCCAAAAAATCAATGGGCAGAGGCACAAAAACAAGTCTCATCCCTCATGGACATGGGGGCCATTCAACAAGTACCAGAGCAAGAGGTGAGACAAGGATTTTACTCAAGACTGTTCTTGGTACCCAGAAAGGACAAGGCCTGGAGGCCAATACTGGACCTATCTATTCTGAACACATTCCTGGATATACCAAAATTCAAGATGTTGACTTTGCAGCAGCTTCTGCCCATGTTGGGCAAGAACACTTGGCTTGTGACTTTAGACCTAAAAGAGGCATACCTGCATGTCCCAGTCAGACAAATATGCAGACGATACCTCAGACTCAAGGCTGGCTCAATGCATTACCAATTCTCTGCACTGCCCTTTGGCTTATCTACTGCGCCCAGGGTCTTTACAAAGTGCCTGGCACCAGTAATTGCATTTTGCAGACAAAGAGGAATACAAATATATCCTTACTTGGACGATTGTCTAATTCAAGCAGAGAACAAGGACATTCTTCTACAGCATCTGGCGTTTGTGAAAAGACTTCTAACTTGTCTAGGGTACACAGTCAACGAAAAGAAATCAAAACTAGTACCCTCTCAAGAGATAATATTCCTGGGTGCAATCTTAAATACAACTGCCCAGATGGCTTATCTCACGCCAGACAAACAAAGGCAACTGACTACCTATTTCAAAATGTTGGCAACAAAGGCCCAGTTATCTGCAAGAAAAATTCTGCAGGCTTTGGGCCTCATGGCATCCTGCATCCTACTAATTCCATATGCAAGACTGCATATGAGGAAACTACAATGGTACCTAAAAAGTGTTTGGACTCAACATTGCCACAGCCTGGAAACTATGATTACTCTCATTCCCTGCCTGCAACAGGAATTTCGATGGTGGGCAAAGGCTTGTCACCAAAACAAGGGACAGCCATTCACATTACCCCCAGCCAGGCAGACACCAACAACGGACGCATCAGATTATGCCTTGGGGGCCCACATGGCAGGAAGATGCATTCAGGGCACATGGGCCTCAAATCAAATGCATCTACATATCAATCAAAAAGAGATGCTAGCTGTTCAAAATGCCCTGACAGCCTTCAAGGACCTACTTCATCCAGGACAACTACTGATAAAGACAGACAACACCATGGTCATGTGGTATATAAACAAGCGGGGGGGCACACATTCTTACCCCCTTTGCAGACTAGCCATGACTTTGTGGGACACAGCATTGACTTACCAAGTACATCTGCAGGCACAGTTCCTGCCAGGAAGGAAAAATACTCTGGCAGACGAGCTAAGCAGAAACCTCATGGATCCCCACGAGTGGCAGCTGAATCCACAAGTCTTCAGCATGATAACAAGGAAATGGGGATGCCCGGACATAGATCTATTTTCCTCCCCTCACAACTACCAACTAAAAAGATTCTGCACAAGGATTTATCACAGACAAGCATGGAAAGTGGATGCCCTATCTTTCAGCTGGAAAAAACTATCAGTATATGCCTTTCCCCCACTGCCTCTCCTTCTCTCCTCCCCAAGGTACCCCTAAAGGTCAGACAGGAGAAGCCAAAGATGATACTAATTCCCCCAGACTGGCCCCGTCAGTACTGGTATCCAATACTAAAGAACTTGTCTAAATGCCCAGCTTGGACCTTACCTCAAATACCTCATCTACTGTCCCAGCAAAACAATCAGATCCTGCACAGCCAAATCAGGACTTTAAACCTGGCAGCATGGCGGATAATGTAGTCATACAAAACACACCTCTCAGTAAAGCTGTGATGGATGTCATTTTGGAAGCCAGAAGGCCTAGTACTAGAAAATCTTACGCTGGAAAATGGAAGAGATTCTGTGCTTGGAACCAGGCACAAGGAACTGATACATCTGTGCCAAATATTCCTCAGATTTTGCAATACTTAACTGAGATGCTGGACAAAGGCTTATCTTTTTCATCTATTAAAATTCATGCCTCTGCCATTTCAGCTCATTACAATACAGAGCCACCAATCTTTTCTCATCTCTTATTAAAACAGTACCTCAGAGGAGCCAAAAATTTAAGGCCTCCAAGGAAATCACCAATGCCTGCATGGGACCTCAACTATGTCTTGGAAAAACTCACCCTGCCTCCTTTTGAGCCAGCTGCTACTGCTGATATAAAGTTTTTATTTTGGAAAACAGCTCTGTTCCTAGCAATAACTTCTGCAAGACGAGTTTCAGAGCTACAGGCATTCATGGCTGTGGAACCTTTTATCATTTTTTATCCAAACAGGGTTTCTCAGAGGACAAACCCAACATTTATGCCTAAGGTGGTGTCCAGTGTGGCTCTTAACCAAACTATTCATCTGCCAACTTTTTATACAAATCCACAGAACAAGGGGGAGAGAATTCTGCATTCTTTGGATGTACGCAGACAGCTTAGATTCTACTTGGACAGAGCAATTACTAGTGGCATATGCTGCAGGATCACAAGGAAAGGCTATCTCAAAGCAGACTATTTCAAAGTGGATAGGCCACTGCATTCGTTTCTGCTACTTACACCATGACAAGCCAGTGCCCAAGGGCATTAGGCCACATTCAGCCAGAGCTGCAGCCACTTCAGCAGCCTTTCTCAGGGGAGTACCAACCAAGGACATTTTAGAGGCTGCTACTTGGAGTTCAGTGCACACCTTTATAAAGAACTATCATCTGCTTCTCTACTCTAAATCCAGGGCAGGCTTTGCCACTGCAGTTCTGCAGGGCCTCATAGCCGCTCCTAACACTGTTTAGCTCCAGCCTCCCAACCATAGCTTTGGGACTCTACCCAAATGTAATGACTGCCACAGTGAAACACGAAGAACATAGTACAGTTGTGTACCCTTACCATAAATGTAGATGTTCGAGTGTATTCACTGTTGCAGTCCAGGTTACCCACCCACCATCCCCCTTTCTTCTGATGGAACCTATCTTTCCTTCTTTGATTTATACAACCTATGTGGTGTATTTGCTTGTAGAGAAAGGTAAAGTTTATATTGGTGCATGTATTTATATATATATATATATATATATATATATATATATATATATATATATATATATATATATAAATTTTGGCTACCCTTTTAGGGGGCACCTGACATCTGGGGCAAGAAAAACTAAAGAAAATGGCTTCAGCCGCATCTTTTATACCCCTGATGACCTGACGTCAGAGAAGGGGTGACAGCAGCTGACGCAGGACCCAGGACTTTGGAATTCAGGCCGACTGAGGGCAACCTGCCAGCAGGATTACCCAAATGTAATGACTGTAACAGTGAATACACTCGAACATCTACATTTATGGTAGGTGTACACAACTGTGCTGTTTACTTACACAACAGTACTTTTACATTGTTGTTGTCACGCAGTATACATACATGTTTTCTTTTTAATACCATCCATTCACTCCTGAATTACATAACCTCCTCAATTCCTGCCTTCTCCTAAAACCTACTTCTGCTTCTGAACATTATTCTGAATGTATTGTTCCCATAAATTCCATATATTTTTATGAAATTTGATCCTTCCCATTTCTAAAGATCCCATCTCCAGTTATTTTTCAATTCATTTCCCATCTACTACTAAACATAAAAAAAACACCAAAAACTTGGCATGCTCTACCGACAAAATCGGTTCCTCACCTCATCTACTAAGCTTACTCTCTCTACTACAGTCCTCCTTCCCTCCCTTATCTATGGTGCCCCTCTTCTAACAAACGTACAATCATCTCTCAAAATCAAACTGTCCTCTTGTTATAATAAAATAGCCAGATTCGCCACCAGCAACAAATCATCAACACATCACTGTGAACCTCTCCACAAACTCAACTGGCTAGAACTTCCCAACTACCTCTCATATACTCAGCTCACCTATGCTCATTAACTCATATTCCAACCATACCTCTGTCCCTCCCTCTCAACTACCTTTAAAATGCACCACACACAAAGACTTCTAAGATCTAACAATCAAAACCTTATTGAAGTTTACAGACCCCTCCCCCCAGGACAAAACCTCCTATCCTTCTCTCTAGCACGCATATGGAACTCCCTTCCCCCCTCCATTCGTACAATTGCTAGCCTCCCAGATTTAAAAAAAATCACTACACTCTCATCTAACATCCACATGGGAATGCTCTTGCTCCCATCCCTCGTAACCTACTCTTAACTTCAAAATCTTTTTCTCTACTCCTTCTCATAAATCCCATATAGCAAAAGCATGCTTGCCTGCAGTATATATCTCCTTACTTATACCAGTAATTTCTTAGTCTTCTGCATCAAACTACCTATCCTTAATCCCCAAAAAAAAAAAAAAAAAAAAAATTCTATTTTGATTTTGTCTTTATTACTTTTGATTGAAATATGTTTGATCAGTCTTATAAACAGAAATAGTACAAATGTTAATCTCTGTAATCTTCATGTAATCTATGTGTGGTAGTTAATATTTGTATAATCTATGTGTGGTAGTTAATCTTTGTATAATCTATATGTGGAGCTTTTCTCCCCAGGACTCCATTGAAAATGGGTTCTTTAGGCCCAATGGACTAACCTGGTTAAACAACTGCAAATAAATAAATAAAATAATAAATAAATGTTATCACCTTTACAGTATTCAGTATTTCAAACACAGCTGGATTAGATTTTGATTTCCATTTTCTAGTAACTGTTTTTTTGACAGCCAGTATCATTAAACTTTATAAAGCCTTACTATGCTAGGTTTTAAAATATTTAGATCCATCTCAAAAGAATGATTTACTTAGTTTCAGCCATGTGTTCTGCCAATACTTTTGTCAAGTAGGGAAATGTAAAGAAGTCTGCCAACTCATTACACTCCCAAAAACATGATGTTAAGTTGTCAATCTCGCCTTCATTCTTGCTGGATGGGTTCGGAGCCTATCCTCGGCTCCGAATCGGACAATAATAAAGCTCGAGAGCTAATTCCACCGGCTCGAGGCTCCCCTATATCCCACAATGCTAGGCAGTAACTACTCAGATCTCGTTTGCCGCTTAGCTGACGAGGTCTTCTTCTACCGGCTCTGGCAGGTTAGTAAGTTTTCTTGTTCAGAAACTTCAATTTCAACCCCTATTTTTTTTTTCCATTTAATATAGTTTTTATTTAAAGTATTCCATTAGTTTAAATCGGGTCCCCTCTGTGTTAGAATTCCCTTTTTATTCCCTTCTGAACTTTTAGGCCTTTGGCCCTCTCCCTCTCCTTCCCCTAGTCCTTCAGTGTGACTGGATTTTTATTTTGGTTAAGGGTGCATCTGTGTGTTGTGCTTGTGTTTTTCTTCACTCAGCTTTTAGGATGTCTAAAGACTCCAAGGTCTCAGGCTTCAAGAAGTGTGATTCGTGCTGTCAGAAAATGTCTCTGACAGACGGTCACACTTCTTGTGTATATTGCCTGGGACCTTTGCACCTGCAGGACTCATGTGCTGTGTGCCATGCATTCAAGCCCTAGAGTCCTGCAGGAACGCAAAAATAAGTTGATTCTACGTGGCTTGTTAAAGCCTGAGGGCCCCCTGACCCAGTCTGTGTCGGGGAAGCCTTCTAAGACTTCCAGACCGTCGGCTCCAGTTTCTGAGCCGTCCCCTGGAAGCATTAAAACGGCTTCGACATTGGCTCCGGCTGGAGCCGATGCTTCCAAATCTCATACCATCACCTCGGCTCGGGCTGGAGCCGAGGTTGACAAGACTCAGTTGGCTCCGATAGGCTTATCGGAGCCACCTTCAAAGAAGAGGTCTAGGTCCCCTTCCATCGGCTCCATCCATTCGGCTCCGGTATCTCCTCTTCTATCGGAACGGAGCCATAGGTCTCATTCCTCTCGGTCCTCCAGGCTGTCCGACCATGATTTACAAAGGGTGGGGAGTAGACTTCTCAAGTCCAAGGCACTGGCCCAAATGCTGCATAGCCCTACTCAACAGTCAGCGGCTATTTCCATCCCTGATTTTATTCCTCCTCCGACTCCTTTGAGTTTGGAGCCGGGGCTCATCGGAGCCGTGGCTGTCGGTGCTTCGGAGCCGATACCTTCCCTTTCGGCTCCGTCGTCTGCTCCGATTTCCTCATTGGAGGGATCTCGGCGCCAAGCTTCCCTCGTCGGCTCCGAGGGGGCGAGTGGCATCGGACCCTTGTCCGACCCCGTTCTCCCTCTTGGAGCATCAGCGCTGGTGAGTTCGCCTACGACATCGGCCTCGGAGCCGTCCCTGTCGGTGCCGGGGGGGTCCTTGTCTCCTCGGAGCAGGGACCTCCGGCCTTGCCTGATGGGGGCACCTTCGAGGTCATGCGGAGCGTGCTAGACCCAGTGTCTACCCCACAGTCGGCTCCGTCAGCTCCTCCCTCTTCAGTGCCTGCAGTTATTTCTACCCATCCCCTTGTATCAGACCGCAGAGAGCCAGCTCCTCAGGTTTTCCCATTGGGAATTTCCTCCTCTTCCGAGGCCTCTCCTGATCCGGTAGGAGAACCCCCTCGGAAGAGACAGTGCAAGAGGAAGCACATTGACTCCCCTGAGTCTATCACCTCTGACACTGACTTGGAGGAATCTGAAGGTTCCCCTCGGTCCCCCTCTGAGGATGTCTCCTTTGCTGACATCCTTGAAATCCTGAAACAGAGGGGGAACTGGCCCGCCCTTAACCCTTCAGAGGATGAGTCAGTTTACCTTGAGCCTTTTGGCTCTCGCCCTTCCACCTCCTGGGTGTCCCCTCCCTTTGACCCCCTTATGGAAGTGGTGGCAAGGAAGGCTTGGACGGCCCCTGATTCAGTGGAACCTACACCAAGGAGGCCGTCAAAATTTATTACTGCCGCAAAGGAGAAAGAGTTTCTATCTAAAGGTGTCTCAGTTGATGCCATGGTGGTGGCCGCAGCCATTAAGAAGGAGTTAGCCGATCCTTCGGTACCTGTCCATCCTCCTAATAAGGAGTCTAGGACCATGGACAGGTACGGTAAGCGGATGTTTTCATCAGCGACCTTTTCAATGCGGTCGCTGAACTACTTGTGTCACTTCACCCGTCTCCAGAGAGATCTGCTCAAAGATATGGGTGAGGCTATACAGGATCCAACAGCTGAGGGGTTCCAAGGCAAAATGAACTCCCATTTGGCAACCCTGAATTCGATTGTTAACTCCTCCATGCGGCTTATCTCATATGCTGCTGATGGGGCGAGTAGGGCCGCAGGCACAGGTGTAGCTTTACGACGTCACGCCTGGATGCGGCTTTATAATTTTGCGGACCCTTTCAAGGCGTCCTTCACCAATTCCCCCTTTGATGGCTCAACATTGTTTGGTCCTCCGGTGAAGGATACATTGACTAGGTGCGAGGTGGAAGGTAAGACTCTCTCTGCCGTGGGAGTCCGTTTTTCTACCCCTTCTAGACGTTATCCAAAAGGTCAGAGGGGAGGAAAAATGTGGTTCCGCAAACCTCAGGGAGTCTCATCTGACGCACAAGGTCGATTCCCCTCTAGAGGCAGAGGGGGGAATAACAATAGACGCTGCCCTAGAGGCAGAGGAGGTCCGCAAAACCAGGGTAGCAGAGAAACATTCTCTGATAAACCCTTTTAGCATCCCTGAGGAGCTGCCCGGCTGTCCATCTTCGGAGGCAGTCGGGGGAAGATTATCACTGTACCCAAAAGCCTGGCTTTCCCTCACCCAAGACAAATGGGTAGAGTCAATCATATCTGAGGGTTACAAAATTCCCTTTATTCACATCCCATACCAACCCAAAGGATCCCTTCCAGACGTTCCACCCAGTCTAAGGGAACAAGCAGCACTAGAAATATCAAAGCTGCTATCAAAAAGAGCTATCCAATCAGTCCCAGCAGACCAGCAAAGATCCGGAATCTACTCCAAATTCTTTTTGGTACCAAAAAAAACAGGGGACTGGAGACCTATACTGGATCTCAGCAAGTTAAACAATTATATCAAAAAAACAAAATTCCGGATGGTCACGCTACAGTCCATTCTACCCTTCTTGGGTCAGGACAATTGGATGTGCTCGATAGACCGTCAGGATGCGTACTACCATATCAAAATGCACAGACGCTCCAGGAGGTTTCTCCGCTTCAGGCTGGGAGCCAGTCACTACCAGTTCAGAGCCCTGCTCTTTGTTCTCACTACAGCCCCCCGAGTGTTTACCAAATGCATGGCAGTGGTCGCGGCTCACTTGAGACGTCAAGGATTCCAGGTGTTTCCATATTTAGACGACTGGCTCCTTACCGCCACCACCAGACATCAACTGCTTCTATCCAGAGACTTCACCATCCAAACTTGCCAAGCTCTAGGCATTTCAATAAATTTAGAAAAATCTGCCTTGTCGCCTTGTCAATCTATTACCTTTATAGGCGCCACCTTAGACACACTCAATCTTTCCGCCACACTGACAGAGCAAAGAGTGTTAGATGTCCGCAAACAAGTTTACCTTCTATTACAATGCAACAAGGTCAAAGCCAGGGTAGTCTTGAAGGTATTAGGACTCATGGCAGCTACTATCACCCTTCTCCCCTTAGCTCGTTTCCACATGAGGATCCTCCAATGGATGCTGTTTACTCAATGGTCCTTCCAACAGCTCCCGATGTCTCACATCATATTAATAACTCAATCATGCAAGAATCACCTGTCTTGGTGGATCACATCACCTCAAGTTCTCCAGGGCAGACCTTTCATCCCCCCCCCCCAGTCGCCACGGTGACAACGGACGCCTCCCTGATCGGGTGGGGGGCATTATCAGGGCAGGACAGTCCAGGGCATGTGGCAACCTTTCGAGTGCCACTTGCACTTAAATGCCTTAGAGATGAGAGCAGTGCTTTTAGCGTTGCAAGCCCTTCAGGACTCTCTTCCCACAGGGACTATTGCAATTCAGACGGACAACATGCCCGTAGTGTGGTACATCAACAAACAGGGCAGAACCAGATCCTAACCCTTATGTCGAGAGGCACTCAGACTTTGGCAGTGGGCGATTTCTTCTCAGCGTTTTCTGATAGCAATGCACATTCCCGGGAAGTCCAACGTGATTGCGGACAAGTTGAACAGGGCCATTCTCATGCCCCACGAGTGGTCTCTAAAGAAATCAGTGCTGGAAGAAGTCTTCCAAAGATGGGGCCAGCCTTGCTGCGATCTTTTTGCTACTCCCCAAAACAGCAAGTGTCACGACTTCTTCACTCTCTTCCCGTTACCAGGCCATCCCACCAGAGACGCTCTAGTCCACGATTGGCCCTGGGGACTTCTGTATGCTTTTCCCCCTTTTCCACTGATATCTCAATTAATTCAGAAAGCTATCGCCTTGAGAGTTGCAATGATCCTCATTGTCCCTTACTGGCCTCGACAGATATGGTTTCCGTTCCTCCATCATTACCTGTTGGAGCAGCCTTGGCATCTGGACCCGGTGCCAGATCTGTTGACCCACCAGTCGAGCCAGCTGCACCACTCCCTTCATTCTCTCAACCTCACAGCGTGGTTTCTCCAATTCCTACCCTAGCCAGGCTTCCCTTAATCTCTCATTTGGTCCGAAACATCCTGATAGCCTCTCACAAATCTTCTACCAGGAAGATTTATAATAGTAAGTGGAAACGTTTTTCCTCCTGGGCAGCATCAAAAAATATAGACCCCTTCACTGCACCTATCCAGTCTATCCTAGACTTTCTGGCAGAGCTCTTTCATTTAGTCTCTTCTTCATCTACCATTAGAGTACAACTAGCTGCTATATCTAATTTTCATGTAGGTGTCTCAGACTCCAGTATCATGTCCCATAAGCTATGCAAAGCCTTTTTAAAAGGTGTTTTTCTGCTCAAGCCCCCAATCAAAGATCCCCCACCTCAATGGGACTTGAATTTGGTTCTGGCATCCTTGATCCCCCCCCCCCCCTTCGAACCAGCGGCTTCATGCCCTCTTAAGTTGCTCTCATGGAAAACACTTTTTCTAGTAGCCATAACTTCAGCTAGAAGGGTATCTGAACTTCATGCTCTGTGCAGTCGTCCTCCTTACTTAGTTTTCCACAAAGATAGGGTGTCCCTCCGGTCTAATCCGTCCTTCTTACCTAAGGTTTCCACTGAGACAAACCTGAACCAAACGATTGATCTCCCCATCTTCTTTCTGACTATTCCAACAGGTCGGAACAAACGTTGCATTTTCTAGATGTTCACCGCCAACTTAGATATTATTTAGACAGGACTAAACAGTTCAGGAAATCTGATCAGCTTTTCCTGTCTTATGCGGAAGGGAAACTGGGCCTTCCAGTTACTAAAGTGTCCCTTTCAAGATGGCTTACCTCTATAATTACCTTCATCTATGAAATCAGACATAAAAAACTGCCCTCAAGACCTAGAGCTCATTCAACTAGGGCATTAGCTACATCTGTAGCTTTTCAGGACAGGCTGCCAATAGATTCCATTTGTGCAGCAGCCACTTGGGCTTCTCTTCATACCTTCATTTTACATTACAAATTGGATATGGCCTCCAGAAACTGTGCCAACTTTGGTTCCACTGTTCTCAAGAGTCTGTTCCGATAGGCCACCCGGAATAAGGTGCTAGGGACGCGGTCCCATCCAGCAAGAATGAAGGTGAGATTGACAACTTAACATTAAGAAGTTATGTACCTACCATAACGTTCCATGTTAGTTGTCTTCTTCTCGCCTTCTTTCTTGCGTCCCACCCTCCTTCCCCCTAGCCTGGACAGACCGATAGGAAATTTTGGGATCTTCCTTTGGAGTTTTCCTTCTCACATGTTCTACCACCTCTATTCCCCCTTTTATGTTTGTGGTAGCTTACATTCAGGTTTATATAGAGGTGGGTTCTTTGTTCTCCATACTGTGGAGACCAGAACTGCTTGGTTTAGCTATCAAACGAGATCTGAGTAGTTACCGCCTAGCATTGTGGGATATAGGGGAGCCTCGAGCCTGTGGAATTAGCTCTCGAGCTTTAGTATTGGCCGAGTTGGAGCCGAGGATAGGCTCCGAACCCATCCAGCAAGAAAGAAAGCGAGAAGAAGGCAACTAACATGGAACGTTATGGTAGGTACATAACTTCTTATTTCCAGTTACCTCTTTTTTCACCATCACACCTGCAACATTTGCTATCTGTCTGAGAAAAATGCTTTTGGGGTATAAAAAACATTTACACATTTCCAAGCAAAAATCTTAAACCTTCTGGACTTTGTTTCATATGTAAGAGCAATGCATATGTCCTTCATTGTTCTCTTATAATTGCTTTTCAGTCTCCGTTCCCAATCATTTCTAACCTTCTATGATTGCTTCTTATAGTTATCGTGCAGTATTTTATATGCCCTACTAATTATCCCCTTTTTAACAGCAGCTTCTGTTCTTGATTTGACTAGAAACTCTACCAGAGTAGATCTTTCTCTTAGGACTCCACTATCCCTTTGCCTTTTTCTGTACTCTGTTATTAATCCATCATAGGGAAGGCAGTCTGTAACCTGTAGTCCAAACCTCTTCTGTTGCATGTGTGAAGGAAAAGAAAGAGGTAATTGGGAACATATTTTTGGGGAGTGTAGTGAATTGGCAGACTTAAAAAAATTCACTGCAGACTACTCTTTCAGAAATAATGGGTGAGCAAATTGGTGTAAGTAAAGAAATGATTTTTTGAGCTGTTGTACAGAATTGAAATTGTGTAGACATAGTAAGGTCCTACTGTGTTAAATTCTGGTGGCTGCCAAAAAGCAGTTACTAGAAAATGGAAAGCAAAGTCTAAACCAACTGTATTAGAAGTAGTGAATATGGTAACAGAGAGAGAACTGGAAGTGGGATTTTAGAAAAAGATAGGAGCAAATTACATAGAAACAATGTGAATTATGGGAACAATACATGCAGAATAGTGTTGTAGAGGAGTAATGAGATTTAAGGGAAGGCAGGAATTGAATGAGCTGTGTGATGTTCGATTGACAATGACTGTATGGCAAATTATAATTATGTATAATGTTTGCAACTGAAAATATGCCAATATGGTTTATATAAATGTGATTGTCTATGTCATAATGATAAGATTTTTGTTTTCGCTTTTAAAAAAAATTATTCGCCTCACCCTGCTCTGATACCTTTCCTTTCCTTGTTATTTGCTCACATTACCTTGGTTCCTTTGCTTTTTTCTCTAGTATATTCCAGCTCCCCCTTGCCTGTTTTCTGTATCCCTACTTAACAGTCAGCCCTATTTTCAAAATCCCCTTTCTACTTTCCCATGTTGGCTTAGTTTTTAGAATACTTTCGGCAACTTTATTAATATAATATTCTGTATGGTGGTTAATGTTTTCCTTAAGTATCTGCATCCAAAATGTCACACTCTCCTTATTTATTGACCCTTCCCTACTTCATTATCATCCCTTTCCACTTTGAATTCTAACCTTCTGCTTGTGTTATGTATATGAGCGTTAACTGCATAGCTTTAACATATCCCTTCAAATCGGTAATCTTAACCAACTTATTCTATTGGGAGGATCAGCTTATTCCACATAACTCTTGCCACTCTTTCCTTCACAGATAAATTCCTTCAATTCTTTATTTTTTTATTGCCCATAACTTCTCCTCTGGTTGAAAAAATATGCTTGAGCTGTATATAAAACTAAAAAGACTAAAATCATTTTCACTGCTTTGTATCTTACTATCTGTATCATTAAACAGGAGCTTCCAGTTTCCGAGTTTTTGTATTATTTTTTGTTTAGTGTCTTCCACATATCCTTAACTGCCATAACAGAAGCCTTTTAACCCATACTCCTAAATACTTCATCTTACCTTGTCCCCATAAGTATGGGTATTGCTGAACCAAGTCATGAGTGGGTACACAGCTAATGGCTATAACCTTTGTTTATTTTCATTAATTTGTTATCTCCAAAAGACTTGAAACTGTCTCAAAATGTTCCACAACACTGGGATGTCCTTTTCTGGATTTATCGAGTTCAAAAAATATCATCTTCAAACAAAGCTAACTTTTCCTGTTTATGAAACCAATTCTATCCTTCAATCTCATAGTCCCTTATTTTCTTTTCCAGTGGCTGTAAATATAAAGCAAATAACAAAGGGTAAAGAGGACACCCCTGCCTGGTTCCTCTGTTCAAACAACTTATCAGAGAGGAACCCTCCTATTATAATTCTTGCGTCCAATCCTTAATATATTCTTCCAATTTCTTTATTGACATTTATTTACCAGGAATTTCCAACTGAATAATAAATATCCATTTTCACAGGAGGCCTGAAGAGGAAAGCTCCAGAGAGTTAGATAACATCAAATAAAATTGTAATACAGATGTAGTTAAAAAAAGCAAGCATATATACATAAAATTTGCAATTTGACAGAGGAATACAAAGGATACACTAAAGCAAGAGGAGACACCAGTGATGCAATAATAAAAAATGACAAATGTGACAATCAGTATATACACAGCTATTGAAATTGTAGTCCATTATGCCAGAAAATAAAAAAATGTCAAAATAAAGATATAAGCCCCCCCCCCCCCAAGAATGGGGAGAGGGCAGGTGTTGAAAGGTGCAGAAAGATGGTATGTTGAGTGGTTAGTATGAATCTGAAGTATTTGTTGATCTAGGTCATATAGGTGAGATGCATGGGCATAGCCATGAGTTAATGAGAACTTCTTTGAGAGAGGACTTAAATAGATGGAGGCTAGATATAGTTCTGAGTGAATTTATGATAGAGTTCCATAGTTTAGCTAGGCAGTGTGAGTATAGACTTTGTCCCATACTTTTTGTAGTTTATAGATTTCAAGCAGGTTTTTGTCCCCAGAGCGCAGAGGACGTTTTGGAAGATAATGATGAAGTACTGAGGCGGTAGAAGGGCAAGTAGAGGGGCTATGTAGTATTTATATATATATTTATTTATTTATTTATGTATTTATTTATTTATTTATTTCCAGTTTGATGACCAGGGAGGTCCACTGGGCTCAAGGAGCCCGTTTTCAGTGGAGGCCTGGGGAGAAAAGCTCCATAATACATAGCAGAAATAGTACCAGTTAAGCAAATAGTAAATATCATATAGTAAAACTTAAGCAAAGTAAAATAGCAACATAGAATAATATACAATGCATATTTACATGTTTACAGATTAGAGAACAGTAATACAGAGTCAAAATTGTACAGAGGTTTTAAATCATCTGAGAATGGCATAAAAGTAACATTTGTAAGAAGACAGTAAATAAGATTAATCCCCTAATGGGTAAGGTGGAAGGTAATTTATGTGTAATGAATGTATTTTTGTATTAAGCAGGATTAGGTAGGTATATTACAATTGCATTTCCATGTATCGGAGAGGTAAGAATGGAGCTGGGTTTTGAAGTGTTCAAAGTTTTCAGAAATTCTTAGAGAAGGAGGTAGTGAATTCCATTTTTTGGTTAAGGAAAAGGATAGGAGAAGCTGACCAGTGGGACGATTTGGTTTGTATACAGAAATTAGATTTTGGTGGGCAGATCTTAGAGTTCTGTGTGGGGCGTATAGTGGTAAGATGTTTGTTAGTGCTGGGCATTTAGTAGGTTTAAAAATAAGCTTGTGGGCTGTGGTGAGTTGGAGGTAATCCAGGTAGTTTGGGAGTTCTAGCCATTGCAGCAGGTGGAGAGGTATGCAGTGGTTGGTAAAGTATTTGGACCTGGTGGCGAACTTTGAGATTTTGTTGTAACAGGTTTCCAGTTTAGAAGAGATAGAGGAAGATAGGTTGGTTAGTAGGGGAGCACCATACATCAGTGATGGTAGTAAGTAGGTAGTGGCGAGGTTCTGTCTTGCTGAAGGGGAGAGAAAGTGGGAGCTTTTGTACAGCATGCCAAGTTTTTGATGTGTTTTCTTAATATTTAGCTGAATATGGGTATCGAGTTTTAGCTGTTCATCAGTAGTAACTCTAAGAAGTTTAGCAAAAGGAACAACTTCTATAGTGGAGTTGGTATGGCTGATAATATTGAAAGGGGTTTTGTCAAGAGGGAGAGATTTAGAGGGAGAGAATAGTAGAATTTTAGATTTGTTGGCATTCAGAGAGAGGTGATTTTGAAGCATCCACTTCTCAGTAGTAGAGAAAGCAGTTTGAGTTTTTGTTTGGAGCTTGGGGAGGTTAGAAGCAGAGCAAACTAAAGTTGAGTCGTCTGCATATTGTACTATCTTAGTGTTAGGAATGGCTGCATGGAAATCATTAATAAAGATATTAAAGAGCATTGGGCCGAGTATGGATCCCTGGGGTACTCCGGTTGGAGTAGGAAGGAAGGCTGAGGTGCCAGTTTTCCATTTCATGGCCTGAGATCTGTCAGAGAGGTAGCTGTTGAACCAGGTAAGGGTGTTTTATTAGTGATTAAGATTATAAAGGTGGTTTAGGAGGTGGGAATGGGAGACTGTATCGAAAGCCTTGGAGAGGTCAAGGAGGACCGTGGATACAAGTTCTCCAGAGTCACGGGCGTGGTTTACTATGTCTAGGAAAGAGAGAAGAGCAGTTATTGTGCTATGGCCTGGACGGAACCCATGTTGTGTTGGGGTGAGGAGTTGGTTATTTGGTACTGGGGTAATGAACCACTCACAGGGTACCCTTATAGAGACAGAGCTGTAGGCTAACTTTGGTTTGGCTGGGACTATGTGATTCACTAGAAATGGATTGCCAGAAATATTAACTTTGGTTATGGGGTCAGCAAGGGAGTATGCTGTCACCTAGTGGCTAGACTAAGAGCAAACTACAGGATAAGGACGGGCAGACTATGGAGTGGGAAAGGGCCAGGAGAAGTAAAGTGGTTATATGGTTGTATTAGGCTACTAGCGAGCATACGCTTGGTAAAGTATAACAATAATATGACAAATCATTACAGGTTACATACACTTAATAAATCCTAGATAGCGGGTAGGCTGATGTGGGTGGGAAGAACTGCAGGAACTCCTTTATGTGGTTCAATTCAGAGGCTGGAAGCCTGGAGTTTAGTTGAATAGAGGGAGATACCAGGAGTAACATGGCTGTATTTGAGCTATAAAGAAAAGGAACAGATAGGTAAGAATTTACAGAAAAATAACTATATTACTAGCATAGGGGAAAAAATTTAAGTAAGAAAGGGTCAGTGTAGAAAAATGGCGGGTAACCTAGAGAAGGGTTCGTTGTGGAGGTGAGAGCATGCAGACACTAAAGGCAGGGAGGGACCAGGTCAGACTAGGCATTTAAAGTATAGTTACTCATGTTAATAAACAAGCAGATTAATACATTACACGTTGGCAGCAAAAACATTTACACCTTGGGAGAGAATATTATGAAAACACAGTTCTATTACAGCAATGCTCAGGTATGAGCAGATAGCATTCTCAACCATTAAGAATGGAACCTGAATTGCCAGTTACATAAGGTTCAGCGGCATATGTACAGTCTGCAGTAAATCATTTACACTTTGGAAGAAGCTTAGGAAATTAACTGTCCTGAAACAGTATGCATTAAATCATTGCACTTTGGAAGAAGCTTAGGAAATTAACTGTCCTGAAATAGCCACGCTCAGGTACAAGCAGGTAGCAGTTGTAATCTTGTAGATTGAAACCAGAATTACCAGTTACACAAGGTTTAGCAGAAAGAAAAAGAAAATTATGGGTTAGAATACATTGTGCATGGGCTAGTTGATGTGGGAGTTCTAAACAGATGGGAGTATGTAATGCAGTGCAGTAATAAGATGTTCTTCATTCCACATTGCTGCAGTCCTAACCATTGGGTAGTCCGCTGTCCAGTCGGCCCGAATACCAAAGTATATGGCTGACGTCGGTCAAGGCGCATTAGACTGATGTCAGGACGTCAGGGTACTAATGCGCATGACCGACGTCATATCCTCAGTCTTTTTTGCCGCATGGTCCGATGCAGAAGCAGTTTTGCGAGTGCAGGTTGGCGTTCTGAAATTTTCTGAAGTCGGAGTTTCAGACCGAATCAAAGTTGGCTAAGTACCCGTTGGAACATTTTGGTTTTTTCTTGCCTCAGTATTTAACCGGATGTCAGAAAAAGTGAATAACTGTATTTCTTGTGGGAAACAGATACCTCATAGGGATTACCATACTTTGTGTATACCTTGTTTAGGGCCTGAGCACGACGTTGTTGGATGCCGCTCTTGTGCTAGATTTAACAAACGCACTATTAAGAGAAGGTTAGACTGTGCCAGGTTAGTGTTTGGGAAGCGTTGTAATTATAAAATGCCGTTGGATGCTCCGACGCCCGCTTCGTCCAAAAAGCGCAAGGACAAAGCAGCAAAGCCTAGAGTTGAAGAACCGGCAGTCCCGGACGTCGGTTCTTTAGAAGGTTCAGTGGAGCCGGAGGTTTTGCCAGGAGTTTCTTTGGAGTCTCAGGCAGAGACTTTACTGTTACAGGATGTGCCCTCTCAGGAGGTAGGCCAGGCTGAGGGGGCTTCTCAGGTAGCTGTACTTCCCTCTCTTCCTAAGGTGGTTAGAGCCTCTCCTTCTGTTTCCAAGACTTCTTTGAGAGGTAGGCCGGGTTTAGCTTCAATGGGGGCTTCTCCTAGCACTTCAGGTTCTGTGCCTAAGAAACATATGCTTAAAATGGCAGAGGATTTGATTACTATGATTAAGGGTTCTATGCCCCCTCCTGATAAGAGGCCTAGGGTGGAGCCTGAGTTTGAGAGTTTTGAGCAGTGTTCAGAGGCTTCTGAGTCTTCGACTGAAGACTTGCAGGAGTATCCTCCTTATTCTGATTCTGATGTGGATGATTCCACTCCTTCAGCTTCTCCTCCTGAGGATTTTTCATTTTCAGAGACTCTGCATTCCATGAGGGAGCATTTTAAATGGGAAGGCCAAGATTTCTCTGATTCCAGGAAGAGGCTTAGGGAATTCTTGTTTTACCCCAGCATAGGCCCTTAGCTATACCTCCTGTTTTGAATGTGGTGGAAGATGGTTTTGCAGAGGCTTCCCTGAACCCTGATTCTTTGCCTCCTGCCCCTGTTAAACCTGATAGGTACTATAGGGTGCCTGAAGCTCATAAGTATCTTTTTAAGAGTCCTAGGGCAGACCCGGAAACTGTTTCTCAGGGGCCTAAAGGTGTTAAGGCCTCTGTTGTTAAAAATCCTGTTCCTCCTGATAAAGAGGCAAGGGCTTTGGATAGATGGGGAAAGAAAGTGTATACTTCCCCCACTTTAGCCATGAGGGCGTTGAATTGTCAGTTTCACATGCTAAAATATCAAAATTATCTCCTTTCACAATTGAAATCTAAGGTGGATGCTCTGGCGGAAGGTATTGAGTGTAAAGAGTTGCAGGATTTAGTTCATGTGTCTGAACAAGTGGGTAAGCATTCATTGCAATGTGGTTTTGATGCTGTGCAGGCCTCCTCGAGGGTGGCTGCCACTGGTTCTGTTCTTCGCAGGCACGCCTGGTTGAGGGATCAGAATTTAGCTGAGCATGTTAAGACAAGGATTTTGGATGCTCCTTTACAGTCTGATGTGTTGTTTGGTTCGCCTGTGGAAGCAGTTTTAAAGAAAATGTAGGACAAGGCTAAGTCTATGCAGACTGTTAAAGATTTTTTGCAGGTACAACCTCCGAAGTTTAGCAGAAATTGGCCTACTAAGGGATGGACATATCCTGCTTATGATTCCCAGTCTAGGGGTAGGTCTAGACGTGGTAGGGGCAGAGCTCAAGGTTCTTTTAGGCCTAGAACAGGGAGTTCTCCTGCTCAGACTTCTGGTGAGGGCAGGGGTCAGTCCTTTCGTAAACAGACCCAATGACCTGCCTTTTCAGCTGCCAGTACATTCTCGTCTGGCAGCTCCTTTGGGAGGAAGACTGTCTCTTTTCAAAGAAAATTGGGATTTAATTACTCAAGACAGATGGGTTTTGGATATCATTCACCACGGTTACAGGTTTTATTTCCATACCTTGCCTCCTTTCAAAGGCATGCCAGACGTTCCTCCTCCACAAAGGAAAGAGGCTCACAAGCAAATTTCTCTGTTACTCCAAATAGGGGCCATTCAGCCAGTCCCTGTACCAGAAAGGGGCCTAGGATTTTATTCTCGCCTGTTCCTAGTACCAAAGAAGGGGAACACGTGGAGACCAATTTTGGATTTATCTATCCTCAACACTTATCTGGACATTCCCAAGTTCAAAATGTTGACGTTACAACAGCTTTTACCTCTGCTGGGCAAAGATCACTGGATGGTAACTTTGGATCTCAAGGAAGCTTACCTTCATGTGCCTATAAGACTAAGTTGCAGAAAGTATCTGCGTTTTCGAGCTGGAAATTCTCATTATCAGTTCTCTGCATTGCCCTTTGGCTTATCTACTGCGCCCAGAGTATTCACAAAGGTTCTGGCTCCAGTGATAGCTTACTTCAGGCTAAAAGGAATTCAAATCTATCCTTACTTGGACGACTGCCTGATTCTGGCTCAAGAAAAGGAAGACCTTCTACAGCATTTGGAATATGTCATAGCAGTGCTAAGATGCCTAGGGTATTCTGTGAACGAAATAAAGTCCAGTCTAGTACCCTCTCAAGACATGTGCTTTCTGGGTGTGAGACTGAATACAGCAGCCCAGATGGCCTTTTAACCCCGGACAAACAAAAGAATCTTTCCAGTTACTTCCATCAACTATCTCTTCAGTCCGGGCTGACTGCAAGGACAGTCCTTCAAGCCTTAGGGTTCATGGCATCTTGTATTCTGGTGCTTCCCAATGCCAAACTGCATATGAGGAAGCTGCAATGGTATCTCAAAAATGTATGGACACAGCACTGCCAGGATTTGGACACTGTCATTCAAATAATACCTTGCATTCAAAAGAATTTTTGTGGTGGGCTCAGGAATGTCACCTAAACAAGGGACTCTCTGTGACCCGGCCAGAGGCGAGTCAGATTTTAACGACAGATGCCTCGGACATTGCTTGGGAGCTCATCTAAATGGAAAGTGGATACAAGACAAGTGGCCTGCCAGACTACAGCATCTACATATCAACATGAAGGAGATGTTAGCAGTCCAGTTTGCATTAATGGCTTTCAAGGAGTTACTTCTTCCAGGGCAGGTGTTGATTCTAACAGACAACACAACTGTCATGTGGTACATCAACAAACAACGGGGAACACATTCTTATCCTCTATGCAGGCAAGCAATGATTTTATGGGAGACTGCGCTCAGCTTGCAACTAACTCTTCAGGCAAGGTTTCTGCCGGGAGCACAGAACTCCTTAGCAGATGTGTTAAGCAGACAAATCATGGATCCCCACGAGTGGAAACTGGATCTTCATGTATTTCAGAAATTGACAGTGTCATGGGGAACTCCAGACATAGATCTGTTCGCTTCTGCACTAAACCACCAGCTGCCAAAGTTTTGCACAAAGGGGTTTCATCACACAGCTTGGAAAGTGGATGCTCTTTCTTTCAGTTGGAGAAATCTTCATGTGTATGCCTTTCCACCTCTGCCTCTTCTCCCAAAGGTGCTCCTAAAGGTCAGACAAGACAAGCCAAGGATGATTTTAATAGCTCCAGATTGGCCTCGGCAACACTGGTACCCACTACTAAGGAGTCTGGTAAGGAAGCCTCCATGGCCTTTACCTTTGATTCCACACCTGTTATCTCAGAAGGACGGTCACCTGCTCAATGTCAAGCTTCACTCTCTTCATCTAACAGCCTGGCATATTCTGTTTTGAAACACAGCAGGTCTCAACTTCCTCAACAAGTTTTAAATGTGATTATGGAAGCCAGAAGACCTAGTACAAGGAAAGTGTACGCAGAAAAATGGAAGAGGTTTTTATTTTGGAGTGCAGCAAAGAATTTGGAGATTTCTGAGCCTAATTTGAGTGTGGCTCTTCAATATCTTACTGAGTTATTGGACAAAGGTTTGTCTTTCTCTTCCATTAAGATTCATGCTGCAGCAATTTCAGCTCACTATGATTGTGACCCACCATTGTTTTCGCATCCTTTGTTCAAGCAGTTTCTTAGAGGGGCAAAGAATATAAGACCCCCGTAGAGCTCCTACTCCTGCTTGGGATCTCAATTTTGTGTTGGAGAAACTTACTCTACAACCTTTTGAGCCTCTGGCTACTGCTGAATTGAAATACTTGTCATGGAAGACTGCTTTTTGTTGGCTATTACTTCTGCAAGAAGGGTTTCTGAATTGCAGGCCCTTATGGCAGTAGAGCCCTTTTGATTTTCCATAAGGATAGGGTATCATTACGCACTAATCCTTCCTTTATGCCTAAGGTGGTTTCTAGTGTGGCTTTAAACCAAACTATTCATTTGCCTACTTTCTATGCAGACCCCCAAAATAAGGGGAAAAGATTTTGCACACTTTAGATGTACATAGGCAGTTGCGTTATTATTTAAGCAGGACTAAGGATTTCAGGCAGTCTCAGCAGTTGTTTGTTTCTTTTGCTTTGAGTTCTCAGGGCAAGCCTGTGTCTAAGCAAACTATTTCTAAGTGGATTGGGTTTTGCATTTCTTTTGTTATTCCCATCATGGCAAGGAGATTCCAGCTGGGATTAGGCCTCATTCCACTAGGGCTACTGCCACTTCAACAGCATTTCTAAGGGGGGTGGCAACTAAGGATATTTTGGAGGCAGCTACTTGGAGTTCAGTGCATACTTTCTCTAAGCATTACCACCTTCCTCTCTACTCTAAATCTAGGGCTGGTTTTGCCACAGCTATTTTGCAAGGCATGTTGACAGCTCCTGCTTCCTTATGATTTGCCAGCCTCCCTTACCTCTGCTTTGGGATTCTACCCAATGGTTAGGACTGCAGCAATGTGGAATGAAGAACATAGTACAGTTTTGTACCTACCATAAATGTAGATGTTCGAGGATCCACATTGCTGCAGTCCAATTTACCCTCCCTCCTTCCCCTCTGTGTTTAGGAGTGGTGATGTGGGTTAGGCTATATTCTTGTAATTTTGTATATATTGTACATATGTTTGGTGCAGGGCTTTTTGGTGTTTTTGGTGTGGGCCTTGTCTTTTTGGGGTCTTCTGACATCTGGGGCAAGAAAAGACTGAGGATATGACGTCGGTCATGCGCATTAGTACCCTGACGTCCTGACATCAGTCTAATGCGCCTTGACCGACGTCAGCCATATACTTTGGTATTCGGGCCGACTGGACAGCGGACTACCCAATGGTTAGGACTGCAGCAATGTGGATCCTCGAACATCTACATTTATGGTAGGTACAAAACTGTACTCTTTATGTCTCAGTTTAGCCGCAGATCTAGCTATCTTGTTACAGAATTGCTCCAGTTGTAATGTCAGAGAGATCTGAATGTTGGTTAAAATAGGTGAGACGTAGAGAAGAGAAAGTAAAAGATAACAGCTACGGTGATTCTACTAGAAGGATAAAGATAATTTTCCTCTGTATTGCAGACCTAGCTTTTGATGATTTTTTTCTTACAGTTTTGTATATGAAGATCAAACTTCAAGTTGACATCTGTGATGACTGCAAGCAATTTGGTATGGGTAACTACTTCAGTAGCCGTGTTGTTTAGAGAGGTAATGTGGAAGTTACTTCTTGTATTGGCTTGGAATTTAGGAAACAATAACAGTAATTTAGTCTTTTTGAGATTAAATAAAAGATGGCTTTGATGTAGCCAGAGTTCAACTAAGTTTAAAGCCTGTTCTGTGATGAATTGTAGTTGTAGTGGGTTGTCAGATATGCAGATGAGAGCTGAGTCATCTGCATACTGAATAAGGCAAGCTTGCTGATAGGAGGTATACAGATTATTGATGAAAAGGTTAAAGAGCAGTGGCCTGAGAGTAGAGCCTTGAGGAAAAACCTCTTGCAACTAGGAGAAAAGGATGACAGTAGAAAGCAGTTTGACAGATATATTTTATATAGGTTGTTAGAGAACCATAGAAGAGATGGTTTTGAAAGGCTAGAGAGACTATTTGAGTCAAAATTTTCTCATGTGACAATGTTAGAGGCTTTTGAATGATTTAGAAAAATAGAAAAGATAAACGTTCCTTGCTCTCTAGTGTTATTTATGATGTCAGAATAGTTGAGGAGAGCCGTAGTGGTGCTACGGCCTGGTCATAAACCATGTTGTGTTGGGATTAGGAGATCATTTTGTAAGAAGTATTAAATAAGTTAATTATGAATACACTTTTCCAGGATATTTGAAAGTGGGTACAGGATGGCATTTGGTCTAAAGTTAGACATTTCAGAAAAGTTACCTCCTTTATGGAGGAGAATAATAAAGATTTTTTTCCCCAAAGGGCAGTGACATGGGAGTCTAAAATCGATTTCTTGATGAGAATTGAGGCTGGATGTGCAATAGAGTCTGCAGCGAGTTTAAGATACTCATCAGGGAGGTCATCAGCTGAAGTTTTCAGTTTCTTTAGTAGCTGTCTTACTTATGATGTGGAGAGAGGTTAGAGATTAAAGGCCTGAATGTCAGGGCTAGTAGAGTTTTCTGATTGATTAAATGGTTAGGGAAGGCTGGAGGTAAGACAAGCTACAATGTCAATGAAGAAGGTTTTACATTTGGTACTGGTTACTGAGGAGGGATAAATCCAAGTAGGGTTTGATGAGGAAGGAGAGCCAGTTTGAAGAATTTTCTTAATTGAGCTCCAGGATTTGTTTCAATTTTTTTTTGCGATTGTCTTGTGGGTCTGTATAATATTTTCTTTTTTTTTCTAGGCAAATTTGGTTCTTGGTGAGGTTACTCTCTTTGTTTATATGGAAGGTTTGATGGGTTTTACCTGTGTGTCATTGTTTCCATGCTTTGTCACATTTTTGCATGAGAGTTCTAGTTGAATGAGTCAGCCAGGGGGTTTACTCTTTTTCTGGTGGGGGACAAGGATATTTAAAGTATTCATGAATGTATTGTTGAATTTGTTAATGGCTTCGTCTAGGGGAATGGTTTTGAGTGGAGACCAGTTAAAGGATTTCAGTAAATTACTGAGTGTCATGGTGAAAGTTAGAAAGATGTTTAGTAGCTACATATTGATGTTCTTTAGCTGGTGGGTGATTTCTCTGTTTGCAAATATAGGGTAATGGTCACTAAGGGAATCGGGTAGTGCCCCTAAGTTAGCTTACTTGCTGGGGTCAGAGACAAGTAACCAGTCGAAGACAGAATTTGCATGATTTGATTTGTTGAATTGAGTAGAAGAAGAAATAAGAGATTGTCTGTTTAAACCCATACAAGTTAAGACTAGTAGTTGGGGTGTTAGATGTCACAGATAACTAGTCAGTTGTATCAAGGAATGCAAGTACTTCCATTGCCCTCCTCATAAAATGACAGCTTATTCTGTCAAATGCTTTCTCTGCATCAAGATCCAACAACAGCAGTGACATTTTCTTACATTCTGCTTCAATTTGGATAATCATTGTTCCGTTAATGTTCTTGTTGATGCTGGATGTCCACCAGGGTGGCTTTTTTTTACTTGGGGCTCTGGCTTGATTCTGTCTGGAACAGCTGAGTCTATACACTTATACAAGTGATTGTACAGGGCTTTAGTGTAAGCTTTCATGTAGTTACCACTTCCAGCTGGGGTGAGTCTTGGAATGCATGTATACCTGCCCCTAGGAGGGTATAGTTTGCTTTAGTGAAGTTTTTTAGTTTGACTTGGCCCTTTGTGAGTTCTGGTGTTAGTGCCAGTTCGAAGGTGGCTGATTTGTGGTCAGATTTAACTAATGAGGGTCTGACAGTTGCTGTGGTGCATCTGTTTGTCATGTTAGTGAGGACCAGCTCTAGTATGTTTGCTCCTGTTGTTGGGGTTTGAACAATTTGTTCCAGGGCATTTGAATTAAAGTCAAGGAACTTTTATGCTAGTGAGCTAGGACTAGAGAAGATTTCCCAGTTGATGGTGGGATAATTGAAATCCCACATGAACAGGGTGTTTGGCAATATTTAGATTGATTCCACTTTGGTCAAGTAGGCCTCGTGCACATCATAATCCATGGAAGGGGATCTGTAACTAGTTATGACTTGAATGGTAGTCTTACACACAGTAATCTGAACATGGAGTAACTCCATGGAGTTGTCCAGTCTAACTAGTCAGTTGATGAATTTATCTCTAATGTAGATAGAAACACCACTTCCTTTGATTCTCACACTTTCTTTTTACGGTCTGAAGCTGTGGGAGGCATTGTAGCCTTGCAAGGTCTGAGTACTCTCTGAGGCCTTGAACCAGTTTCTATGACTGCTCAGACATCTACATCCTCCAGTGATAGAAGTGCTTACAGGGTGTGCAGTTTTTGGTTTAAGCTCCTAGCGTTTAGCAGCATAACCCTTATTTTGTTATGGTTGGCAATTTTCACGTTGACAATTTTGTATGTTCTGTAGTCCTGTCTCACCTTATTTCTTACACTTGGTTTTGGAGCCGAACCTCGGCTCCGACTCAGCAATTCTCTAGCTCAAAATCTTCTGGTTGGCTCGTGGCTAGGAGGTATCCCATAATGTACCGCTAACGTATCCCAGATCTCGTTTGCCACTCGTTGAGCTCAGACGTGCTTCTTCTTGGCTGTGGCTAAGTGAAAATTTTTTCTACTCGTTTTTTCTAGTTATTGTTACCAAAGTATCTGTATTCATGATTTAGTGATTTGTTCATATTCTGTGTCTGTTTTAGACAATTTGCTGGCATTGTTTGCTCTGTTTGTACTGTTTTGTGTCTTTATTGATTGGCCATTCTACTGTTGGCCTTTGTTTGTATCCTTGCATTGCTTGTCACTCTTGCTGTGCTAATTGTTTAATTGTTGTTTCTCTTTTTCACCTAAGGCTAGGCCCGTTTAAGTTAGAGGAACTAGTCCTCAGTTCTGTTGTTTGTGTCTTCTTCCAGGGCTAAGCCCATTTCAGTTAGATGACCTAGTCCTCGGTTTGTTACTTCTTTCTTCTCTTAGGGCTAGACCCGTTTAAGTTAGAGGACCTAGTCCTCTGTCTGTCTGTTTGTCTTTGTTGTTACCACAGGACTAACCATTTAGTTAGAAGTAGTTCTTGTTCACTCTTTACTTTTGTTTGATCGTTGTACTAAAATGTCTAAGGATACTAAGGATCATAAGCCTTCGGGCTTTAAAAAATGTACTGTGTGTGCCTAGAAAATGTCTTTGACAGATGGGCACAATCTTTGTGTCTATTGCTTAGGTGCTATTCACCTTCAAGAGTCTTGCTTATTTTGTCATGCCTTTAGTCCCCATGTTCTTCAAGAGAGAAAGAACAAACTTATTTTGAAAGGCCTGTTAAAGCATTCTTTTGAGGATGAGTTGGCTTCTTCGTCCTCCAGTTCTGTCACCATCTTCCAAGAAAGACAAAGCCAAATCCACAAAAAGGTGGTCTCCCACTCATTCAGTATCGGAGCTGCCAGACAAAATTGCCAAACTGACTACTTTATCGGCTCCACTGGTCGGTGCTGACAAAGGTTTCTAATGTGGAACAATCAGTTTCAGCTGCAGGAGTTTTGGAGCCGATAACTGAGTCTGTGTCTCAGAGCCGGTCAACTGAATTCCGTCCGGTCTCTCCGACTCTCAGCTCGCATATCTTTCAGCGATCTAGGTCCCCCACTCTAGCCTCCAGGTCCTCTAGGAGCCTTTCTGATGAGGATGTTGAGAGAGTGGTGCGCAGACTACTGCAGACTTCGGTGCTGGCAAATTTACTTTGGGCTCCATCCCAGTCGGCTCCAGAGCCTAATGTGCCCGTACACCCTTTTGATGTTTCTCCTCCGGGCCATTCTGGTGCTTCGTAGCCAGAGATGTTGGTGCCACTTGTGAAAAGGTCGGTTCCAGCTACCTCAATTGGTTTCTTGGTTTCGATATCTGCTCCGACCCCTTCGGTGCTGTCTGTGGGGTCTAGGGTCCTAAGCTCTCCGGTCGGGCCCAAGGGGGATGCTTGGACCCGAACTTCTTTGGTTCTGAGCCTACCTCTCGGTGCTTTGGCTCGGGTGAGTTTGGACCCCACATCTGCCTCGGAGCCTATCTCCTCGGCACCGAGGACTGCCTCTGCACCTTCGGACTGGGGGGCATTCTCGGAGCTGGGAAGATCAGCTTTCGAGGTGATGAGGAGTGTTCTGTCCAGGTCTTCAATTCCAACCAGGGGTACCAACACTCTTCTCCCTAAAGCTCTGACTTCAGTCTCAGCACCCTCTCTCATCCAACACAGCAGAGACACGCAGGCTCAGGAAACCTTCATGAGTGGTCCCCAGTCTTCCATGGTCTCCCAGAATATCCTTCTGAGGAGCCCCCTCGGAAGAAAACTTGTAAGAGGAAACATGTTGACTCCCCCAATGATTACATCAGACACTGACCTCGAGGAGTCAGAAGGGTCTCCCAAGTCGTCCTCTGATGATATCTTCTTCGCAGATATCCTTGAGATCCTGAAACAGAGAGGCAGCTGGCCCACCACCTCCCCTTCTGATGAGGAGTCAGTCTACCTGAAGGCTTTCGGGTCTCAACCCTCCGCCTCTTGGGTGTCTCCACCTTTTGTTGAGCTACTGGATCTAGTGAGTCGAAAGGTGTGGGAATCTCCTGATTCTGTGGAACCGGTTCCTAGAAGACCTAATAAATTCTTGTCAGCACCTCAGGACAAAGATTTTCTCACTAAAGGCATGCCAGTAGATGCCATGGTGGTGGCAGCAGCCACCTAAAAGGAACTTGCTGAAACTTCCTCCACTTTCCATCCACCGAACAAGGAGACTCGAATGATGGATAGGTACGGGAAGCATATCTTTTCTTCAGCGGCATTTGCACTTAGATCACTGCACTACCTGTCTGACTTCACTAGGCTCCAGAGAGATCTCCTAAAAGAACTGGGAGAGACTCTACAAGGTAACGTATCTGAAGCAGTGTCTGAGAAGTTTAATGCACAGATGTCTACCTTAAATTCTATCGTAAACTCCTCCATGCGGCTGATATCTTATGCAGTGGATGGAGCGAGTAGGGCGGCGGGTTCAGGAGTTTCTCTTAGAAGACACTCCTGGATGCGCTTGTGTAACTTTGCAGAGGCCTTTAAGTCTTAATTTAACAATGCTCCCTTTGCTGGATCCTCATTGTTTGGAACCAAGGTAAAGGACACACTCACCAGGTGCGAACAGGAAGGGAAAACCCTGTCTGCCATGGGAGTTCATTTTTCCGTTCCTTCTAGACCCTATCCCAAAGGGCAGAAGAGCGGTAAAATGTGGTTCAAGAAATCGCAGATGTTTTTCCAGAACGCACAGGGTGATTTCTTCTCCAGAGTCGGAGGAGGAGGAAATAACAGTAGACGCTGCCCTAGAGGCAGGGGAGGCCTGCAGAACCAGGGAGACTGTGAGTCCTTTCGCGGTCGTCCCTAACAGCGCTCCTGAAAGGAGGCCAGACTGCGCATCTCTGGAGCCAGTCGGGGGACGTATATCCTTATACCCAGAAGCCTAGCGCGATATCACTCAAGACAAGTGGGTATTAAGTATAATTACCAGAGGTTACCATATTCCCTTCTCTTTTCCCCCTCCTCATATCAGACGAATCCCAGATGTTCCACCCAATCACAGGGATTCAGCAACTCTAGAAATCCAAAAGTTGCTCATAAAGAGAGTCATCCAACCCGTCCCCACAGACCAAGTAGGATTAGGGACTTACTCCAGATTCTTTTTGGTGCCAAAAAGAACAGGGGACTTGAGACCCATTTTGGATCTCAGCAAATTGAATGAATCTGTACAGAAGTCCAAATTCCAAATGGTCACTTTACAGTCTATACTCCCGTTGTTAGGGAAAGATGTTTGGATGTGCTCCATAGATCTCCAAGATGCGTGCTACCACATCAAAATGGACAGAGCATCAAGGAGTCATTTACGCTTCCAGCTGGGGGCCAGTCATTATCAGTTTTGCACCCTGCCCTTTGGTCTCACCACAGCCCCCAGGTTGTTCACCAAATGCATGGCAGTGGTAACGGCTCACTTGAGATGCCTTGGATTCCAAGTGTTTCCGTACCTGGACGACTGGCTCCTGACTGCCACCACCAGGCATCTACTATTACAGGCCAGGGAAGCTACCATTTCAACTTGCCTGCAGCTAGGGATTACAATAAACTGGCAAAAATCTGCATTATCATCCTCTCAGCATGTGAATTTTATTGGCGCCGAAATAAATACTGTCACAATGAGGGCTTACCTCCCGGTAGAGAGAATTCAGAATCTCAGGAAACAAATTTTGAGTCTACTTTCTCAGAGAAAGGCAAAAGCAAAGATGGTGCTCAGGTTGTTTGGGACGATGGCCTCTACAATAACATTAGTACCATTAGCCATACTGCACATGAGGGTTCTGCAGTGGTTACTCTTTGCCCAATGGTCACTGCAGCAAATTCCTCTTTCTCACCCCATCCTAATAACAGAATCGTGCAAACAGGATCTTCGCTGGTGGACCCAGTCCAGCCATCTGACCACAGGCAGACCATTTGATGTTCATCGTGTTACCCTGCTGCAGTCATCACACTTGGGTTATCCTGTCGTCAGGCGGTCCCGCAGTCGGCCGGATTTCCAAAGTCTTGGTCCGACGTCGGTTGCTGTCGCCTCATCCCTGACGTCAGTGCGCCAGGGGTACATATATTGCAACCAACGCCATTTTCTTCAGTCTTTCTTGTTGCGCGGTGCCCGAAGCAGAAGCAGTTCGCAAGTGCCGGTTGGCCGACTCCTGAGATTTTCGTATTCGAGTTTCAGAATGAAGTCTTCTATAAAGCTAAGTACCCCGTTGGGGAAACTTTTCTTGCCTCAGACCGATGTCAGAAAAAGTTAACAATTGTATTTCTTGTGGGAAGCAAATACCTCATGAGGATTTTCATTCTTATTGTATACCCCGCCTAGGCCCTGATCACGACATCACTTCTTGTCGTTTTTGTGCTAGATTTAATAAACGCACTATTAAAAGACGAATTGATTTCGCATGACACTTTTTTGGCAGAAAATTTAATTATAACATGCTGTCGGAGCTACAGACTACCGGCATGCAGAAAGAGCGCAGGGATAAGGATCGACAGCCCAGGCCTAAGCCCGATTCCAAGGCCTCGGTTGATCCGGTCTCCGGTTCTACGGTTATCAGTGAGGCTCTGACGCAGCCTCTGACTACCGCAGTTGAGGAACCCGAGACCGCAACGGATATTTTGACGGATTGTACTAGGCCGACACTGCCTTTTACTTCAGGCCCTACCGACGACTTACCTCCCAAGGATGCCGGTACTTCTGAAACACCTTCGCTTTCTGAAGGCGTTTTCAGACCGACGACTCTTACAGTCAAAACGTTTTCAAAATCGAAGACTCCTTCCAAATCGAAAAAAGCTTCACTTCAGTCTCCTGTTCAAGGCCCTATGCCTAAGAAACAGATGCTCAAGATGGCTGAAGATCTGATTTCTCTTATCAGGGGTTCCCAGCCTCCTCCTGACTAAAGGCCTAGACAAGAGGAAGAATCTGCCTCCTCTGAGCAACTGTCTATTTCTTCGGATTCCTCTGAAGACCAAGACTATTCCTTCTCTCCTTATGAAGATTCTGATGCTGAGGACTCTATTCCCTCAGCTTCCCCTCCAGAAGATTACTCTTTTGGGGAAACTTTACACACTATGAGGGAGCATTTTCACTGGGAAGGTCAGGATTACTCTGATTCGAAGAAAAGGCTCAGAGAGTTTCTTTTACTCCCCCAACACAGACCTCTAGCCATCCCTCCTGTTTTGGACATTGTGGATGATGTTTATTTAGAATCCAGTTTCAACCCTGACTCTCTGCCTCCTGCCCAGGCCAAGCCTGACAGATATTACAGAGTACCTGATTCCCATAAATTCCTGTACAAAAGCCCAGTAGCGGACCCAGAGACTATCTCCCTGGGTCCCAAGGGGGCTAAGGCTTCCATGGCTAAAAATCCAGTACCTTCTGAAAGGGATTCAAGAGCACTAGACAGATGGGGGAAAAGGTTTACACCTCAGCCACTTTAGCTATGAGAGCTCTAAACTGTCAATTTCATATGCTTAAGTATCAGCAATTTCTGATCTCTCAGTTAAAACAAAAGATAACAACCCTTCCTCAACAATCTGAATTGAAAGAAGTACAGGATTTGTTGCATGCCACTGAGCAGGTGGGCAAACATACCTTACAATGTGGGTTTGATTCCTTGGAGGCCTCCTGCAGAGCAGCGGTCACTGGATCAGTTATACGTAGGCATGCCTGGTTAAAGGAGCAAAGTCTGCCTGAACATGTTAAAGCAAAACTTCTAGATGCTCCCTTGCAGCAGGATGTTCTTTTTGGTGTTAAAGCAGAAGAAGTTTTAAAGAAAATGGAAGATAAGGCAAAATCAATGTAGACAGTCAAAGATTTCCTACAGGTACAACCCCCTCGCTTCAGCAGAAACTGGCCAACCAAAAATTGGACCTTTCCAGCCACTGACAGGCCTCAGAGGGGTAAATACAGGCGCCCAAGGGGCAGAGGACAACCACAAGCTCAGTATAAACCTCGCCAATGGACCACTCCAACCCAGAAGAGAGGAGAAGACAGGTCTCAAGCCACCAGAAGGCAAACTCAATGACTTGCACCTCAACTGGCCAAACAAAGCTCTTTTGTCAGCCCCCCTGGGGGGGGAACTAGCATTATTTGTAGACAACTGGCACATGGTCACAAAGGACAAATGGGTCCTAGACATAATTTTACGAGGATACAGATTCCACTTTCACACCTTGCCAATAAAAAGAGGAATGCCAAACCTGCCACAAAATCAAAGGGCAGAGGCTCAAAAACAAATTACAGCTCTCATGGCCATGAGAGCCATTCAAAGGGTACCAACTCAAGAGCAAGGCCAAGGATTTTACTCAAGACTATTCCTAGTACCCAGGAAAGAAAATGCTTGGAGACCAATTATGGACCTTTCAATTCTAAACACTTACTTACAAGTTCCCAAATTCAAGATGCTAACACTACAGCAGCTACTTCCCATGTTGGGCAAGGAAGCATGGCTGGTAACGTTGGAGCTCAAGGAGGCATACCTGCATGTCCCTATCAGACAAAGTTGCAGAAGATACCTCCGTTTCATTGCAGGTTCAACCCATTATCAATTCTCTGCACTGCCCTTTGGCTTATCTACTGCGCTCAGAGTATTCACAAAATGCCTGGCACCAGTAATTGCATACTGCAGACAAAGAGGAATTCAAATATATCCATACCTGGACGACTGCCTCATCCAAGCAGAAAGAAAAGACATTCTCATACAACATCTGGCTTTTGTGAAGCATCTACTAAATTGTCTGGGGTACACAGTAAACGAAAAAAAGTCAAAACTAGTACCCTCACAAAAAATTACAGTCCTGGGTGCCAGCTTGGACACAATGGCCCAGAAGGCTTATCTTACACCAGACAAGCAATTACAACTGACTCAATATTTCAAGACAATAGCAACAAAGACCCAATTAACTGCAAGAAAAATTCTGCAGGTTTTGGGCTTCATGGCATCTTGCATTCTGATAATACCATTTGCAAAGCTGCATATGAGGAAATTACAATGGTACCTAAAAAGTGTATGGTCTCAACACAGCCACAGCTTGGTCACAGTGATATCTCTCATTCCCTGCCTTCAACAGGAATTTCTCTGGTGGGCACAGGCATGTCACCTCAACAAGGGTCAGCCTTTCACCTTGCCCCCTCCCAGGCAAACTATCACAACAGATGCTTCAGACTACACCTGGGGGGCTCACATGGCAGGGAAATGCATTCAAGGCCTATGGACTACAGAACAAAGAAAACTGCACATAAACCAAAAAGAGATGCTAGCTGTACAGAAAGCTCTGACAGCCTTCAAGGATCTACTACAGCCTGGACAACTGGCAATAAAGACGGACAACGCCACAGTAATGTGGTACATAAACAAACAAGGGGGCACACTTTCCTACCCTCTTTGCAGGCAAGCAATAATCTTATGGAACACAGCTCTGACCTACCAAGTACAGTTACAAGCTCACTTCCTGCCAGGACAGAAAAACACATTGGCAGACGACCTAAGCAGAAACATCAAAGATCCCCACGAGTGGAAGCTAGACCCACAAATATTTGCAATGATAACTCAAAGATGGGGCCTACCAAATATAGACCTGTTTGCAAGTCCTCAAAACTACCAGCTGACAAAATTTTGTACAAGGACATTCCACCAACAAGCATGGAAAGTGGATGCTCTCTCCTTCAGTTGGAAAAACCTGACAGCATATGCCTTTCCTCCATTACCTCTTCTCACAAAGGTTCTTTTGAAGGTCAAAAAGGAGAAGCCACGAATGATTCTCATAGCCCCAGACTGGCCACGCCAGCACTGGTAACCACTATTGAAGAATATGGCTCACAGCCCACCATGGATATTGCCTCAAATACCTCATTTGCTCACACAGCAAGACAAGCAGATTCTACACAGCCAGATCAAAACCTTAAACCTGGCTGCATGGCAAATCAATTAAGCAACCAACCAGCCCCTCTTTCGCAAGCAGTACTGGATGTTATTCTAGAAGCCAGGAGGCCAAGCACCAGGAAGGCTTACTCGGACAAATGGAGAAGGTTTTCTGCTTGGGACCAAGCTAAAGGCCTAGATACAACTCAGCCTCATATGCCTCACATTCTGCAGTATTTAGCTGAGATGTTGCATAATGGACTTTCCTTCTCCTCAATTAAAATCCATGCTTCAGCTATTTCAGCTCACTACGACACGAATCCACCTTTATTTTCAAATCCACTCCTAAGGCAGTTCCTCAGAGGGGCAAAAAAACATTAGACCACCTAGAAGAGCTCCTACGCCTACATGGGACCTCAACTTTGTTCTGGAAAAACTAACATTACCTCCCTTTGAACCAGCTTTTTCTGCAGACCTTCAGTTCCTATCTTGGAAGACTGCCCTGCTCCTGGCAATAACTTCTGCTAGGAGAGTTTCAGAATTACAAGCACTTATGGCAGTGGAACCTTTCCTCGTTTTTCATCAAGACAGAGTTTCTCTACGAACTAATCCTTCCTTCATGCCTAAGGTGGTTTCCAGCGTAGCTTTAAATCAAACCATCCGTCTACCCACTTTCTTCCCCAATCCACAGAACAAAGGTGAGAGACTCCTACATTCCTTGGACATTCACAGGCAGCTTCGATATTACTTGGATAAAAACTAAGGCTTTCAGAAAAACTGACCAGCTGTTTCCTATGCTACAGCTTCTCAAGGGAGGGCCATTTCCAAGCAAACCATTTCTAAATGGATAGGCCATTGCATACGATTCTGCTATACCCATCATGGGAAACCAGTTCCTCCTACCATTAGATCCCACTCTACCAGGGCAACAGCTACCTCTACAGCCTTTCTCAGGGGGGTTCCTACCAAGGAAATTTTAGAAGCTGCAACTTGGAGTTCTGTACACACCTTCGCCAAACACTATCACTTACCTCTTTATTCTAAGTCCAGGGCAGGCTTCGCCACTGCAGTTCTGCAGGGGCTCATTGCCTCCTCTAACCTTCTATAATGCCTCCACCCTACCTTAGCTTTGGGACTCAACCCAAGTGTGATGACTGCAGCAGGGTAACACGATGAACATAGTACAGTTTTGTACCTACCATAAATGTAGATGTTCGAGTGTTCACCCTGCTGCAGTCCAGGTTACCCTCCCTCCAACCCCTCTGATTTACTGGCTAAACCTCTGCTATGCCTTACTGATGTATTTGCTTATAGCTGAAGGGTTTTTGTGTCTGTACAGTGTTCTCACTTTTTGGTACTGATTTGGATCAACTTT
This sequence comes from Protopterus annectens, assembly GCF_019279795.1. NCBI lineage: Eukaryota > Metazoa > Chordata > Ceratodontiformes > Protopteridae > Protopterus > Protopterus annectens. Next base: position 638,870,638 of record NC_056725.1, read on the forward strand.
TTGGGGGCACCTGACATCTGGGGCAAGAAAAACTGAAGAAAATGGCGTCGGTTGCAATATATGTACCCCTGGCGCACTGACGTCAGGGATGAGGTGACAGTAACCGATGTCGGACCAAGACTTTGGAAATCCGGCCGACTGCGGGACCGCCTGACGACAGGATAACCCAAGTGTGATGAATGCAGCAGGGTGAACACTCGAACATCTACATTTATGGTAGGTACAAAACTGTACTTTCTGTCTCCCCCTGTCGCCACAGTGACCACGGATGCCTCCCAGATAGGGTGGGGGTGGGCATTATCTAGGGAGAACAGTCCAAGGCATGTGGCAGGAACATGAGGCTCATTTGCATATCAACGTATTAGAGATGAGAGCAGTGCTTTTGGCATTGCAAGCACTTCACAGCTTTCTCCCTCTAGGGACGATTGCAATCCACTCGGACAGTATGTCGGTGGTATGGTACATAAACAAACAAGGAGGTACCAAATATTATCCCCTTTGCAGAGAGGCCCTTCGAGTGTGGGAGTGGGCATTGTCTTCCCAAAGTTTTCTGGTCGCAATGCACATTCCGGGGAAAACCAGAGTGATAGCTGACAGGCTCAGCAGGGCTATTCTGATGCCTCACGAGTGGTCTGTGAAAACACACATTGCGGAACAGATTTTTTGCAAATAGGGTCAGCCTTGCTGTGATATCTTTGTCACCCCTCTAAATGCCAAATGCAGCAGCTACTTCACCCTAATTCCCCCGGAGGGGGAGGCACCCAGAGATGCACTTGTTCACGATTGGCCCTTGGGACTTCTCTATGCATTCCCACCATTTCCCCTGATATCGAAGGTAATTCAGAAAGCAATATCCTTGGGAAGCAAAATGATCCTCATTGCTCCTTACTGGCCTCAACAGATTTGTTTCCCCTTCCTCAGACCTCATCTAATGGACGAACCGTGGACTGTGGACCCAGTGTCAGATTTACTGACTCACATGTCAGGGGTGTTCCATCCCTCTCTCCACACCCTCAATTTGACAGTTTGGCTGCTCCAATTCCATCCTTAGTCAGGCTTCATGACTTTTCCCCTGATGTTGTTTATATTCTGACATCTTCTCACAAACCTTCTATCAGAAAAACTTAAACCAGTAAATGGAAAAGGTTCTCCTTTTGGGCCCATTAGAGAAACCTTGATCCTTATACAGCTCCCATTTCTGCCATTTCAGAGTTCCTTACTCAGTTGTTCCATCAAGGTTCAGCAGCTGCCACTATTAAAGTTCAACTGGCAGCTATTTCTACCTTTCACTTGGCTAATGATCCTAACCTTATGGCACATAGACTGTGTAGAGCTTTCCTTAAAGGGGCCACTTTATTACAGCCTCCAGTCATGGATCCTGTGGCACCGTGGGATTTGAATTTTGTACTTCAAAAACTTACTTTGAGCCCTTTTGTACCTTCAGCAACTTGTGACCTTAAGTTCTTATCATGGAAAACTATATTTTTAGTGGCCATTACATCTGCAAGGAGGGTCTCAGAACTGCAAGCCCTTTCCATTAAGCCCCCTTATTTGGTGTTTCACATTGATAGAGTTTCCTTACGGACCAACTCTTCTTTTGTTCCTAAGGTTTCTTGTCAGGCCAATATTAATCAGTCCATTAAATTATCTATTTTCTTTCCTAATTTTTCTGACAAGGCAGAGTACAAATTCCACCAGTTTGACGTGCATAGACAATTGCATTTTTATCTCAACAGAACTAAGGATTTCAGAAGGTCAGATCAATTGTTTGTTTCCTTTTCGGATGTAAGGAAGGGCCTTCCAGTCTCCAAACCCACATTGTCTCACTGGATTTCCAGCTGCATTTCCTTTGTTTAAACGTCCAGTGGCTAAGATCTTTCCTTCAAGGTGAAAGCTCACTCTACCAGATCTGTTTCTACTTCGGTAGCCTTTCAAGCAAAGATTCCTATAGATAACATCTGCGCAGCAGCAACATGGGCTTCACCTCATACATTCATTACTCACTACAAATTGGACGTGGCTTCCAGGAACAGGTTTTCCTTTGGTACCGCAGTACTCAGGAGCATTTTCCAGTGAGCCACCCAAGATAAAGGTGCTAGGGACGCTGTCCCAAATGTAAGAATGAAGGTGAGATAGACTACAGAACATAAAGACGTTATGTACTTACCATAACATTCAATGTTTGTAATCCATCTCGCCCTTCATTCTTACGAACCCTCCCTCCAGCCCCCTCCTTGAGGACCTGGGGGTAGTGTGACCACTGTCTTATCCTTATGTTGAGACCTTTCTACATGGTTTGTTCTTTGTCTGTGTATATTTACTTCTTGCAGCAAACAAGATCTGGGATACGTTAACGTTGCATTATGGGATACCTCCTAGCCACGAGCCCACCAGAAGATTTTGAGCTAGAGAATTGCCGAGTCGGAGCCGAGGTTCGGCTCCAAACCCAAGTGTAAGAATGAAGGGCGAGATGGACTACAAACATCAAATGTTATGGTATGTACATAACTTCTTTTTTTGAGACCTTGCCTAAAAAAGGCACTATGGAGGAGGCAAGAGCCTTTACCAGCAGCTGAAAGCCTAGTTGTGCCAAGTACAAACCGTCTCTGGAAAAGCAGCAAGGTTCGTCGACCATGTCATCCCAGGCTGACATAAACTGGATCCACTTTGAATGACACCCAAAACTAAGCCAGTTATTGGAATCAGTCATTTTTCTGTTCATTCTAGGTGAGGGTAATGTACTGTTCAAGGCTAGGGGATACCTGCCTGGGATACATACTCGGAGAGCTCATTCATGTCTCTTCATATAGTACAGTGAGGTATGCCTCAGGTTGTTCACTCCAGCATGAGCTATGATAGAGTCATAATGGTACTTGTTGCCGAGAGACCTGCGTGCATGAGTGATCTGACGAATCCTGGCACAGGACAGGCAGCTGACCATGACTTTTTGACCAATAACAAAAAAAAAAATGTTTTTTGAGTGTTACGCTTTAAGGGCTTGGTAGATGAGACACTAGTGTTGCTAAATGTCTTTGGTGCTGTGGGAACTGTGCTAGTTTAGCAGTCTTTTGTTTTGGAGTTCTCGGGTGTTTCAGTAAGTGTTTTGAAAGAACCTCCGTGTATGTTGATTTATGTTTTAGATGCGTACTATGTGTATGAGTAGTGCTACTATGTGCATGAGTAATGGTAGGTGAATTGACAACCTCTTCAGTGTTACTCTTTTGAGTGCAAGAGAGCAGGGATTCAAAATTTTTGGTGTAGACACATCTCCCGTACTCTGTACTAGAGTGAGTTATTAGTTGAGGGTTGTCAGTGTACATGAGGCAGTTGCTGCACTGCCTCAGGAGACGTAAGTCAATGGGGCTGGCAGGAGAAACAAGGGTAGTCCAACTGTCCATAATGCTAGGATTGAAGAACTGTTATCATAAAGGGTGGTGCTTTCAGCACTGATCTAGGAGGTGCTCTGTAGATGGGTATTTCTGACGAGGTTTTTGGCTAGTAGTTTAATAGGTCACAGCTCACTAGCAATACTTCCTAGACCAGAGATGTATTAAAGTTGAGGACTACAGTAATGTACTACAGCTGTATCTAAGGGAAAAAGTGTGGAAGTTACTTGTTCAGCTATGGCGCACAATTGTGCTGCAGTACATGGTGCTGATTGACTTGCAAACAAGCAGAAACCAGCTCAAATGCAGGGCTTAAATACCAAAAGCTAAAAACTTTAAAAAATTTGAAAAACTCAAAAAGAACCAATGAAGATGCTTATGCCAAGCCCTAGACTAATCACCCTTAGCCAGACAGGTTCCAATCAGCACACTGCTCTCACAAAGGTGAGAAGGGCCCCATTCCAATCAAAGATGGCTTGGAAAATGTCCTTAAAGGGACAATCCCAGGGATTTTTTGTTTTGATTCAGCCTTTGTTTACTTTTCAAGTTTGCCTTTCTGAGCATGCTCACCTGTGGCTGAGGGGGGTAGGGGAAGTGTGCCTGCAGGAAGCTTCAAAGGAGTTAGCCACATTCCATCTCAAATTGCAGCTCTACTGACAACAGCTTTCCATGTGAGCCATTCATTGGTGTAATCTGTGCATTTTATCCATTCAGAAAAGTAGCCTTTCAGACATTTTACGACCAGACTGCTGCTGCTACTCTAGAAAGCACAGCAGTAATGCAATTCTTATAAAGAGACATTATTTTGTTTCTAAAATCAGTTGTTTACCAGACTATTTTGCTTACCTTTTAGTGTAGTGTAAGTCACATATTCACACAGAGTCAGAATTTTCAGACAAGCTTGTGTGCATACTGCAGGTTAGATTTCACAAACTTTACTGTTGGATGTTTATGCTAGGAACTGCTTAGAATTTACAGTTTGTTGTTTTGAACTTCCCTTCCCCTACCCAGAGACTATTAGTTGAATGACTGGTTTAGCATTAGCCTGAGATGCTATCTAGTCAAACTCAAACCTGCAGCCTTTGCAGCAGTGAAATTACATCTTTAGTATAACTTGTGAGTTCAACTT